>NW_027431544.1:0-4168 GCF_044706935.1 Curcuma longa
TGTCACGTCCCAGGAGGCCGTCCGAAAATTTCGACAGCATCTCCCCAGTAACTATGACAATTCCCCTAATACATACATGCATACATAACCACAGGCGGCTGGAATAAGGACAACACGTCCAACAAACAACACAGATACACCCACAGATGTAAAATAAGGCGTACACGGCCACACAACAGCTATCACATGCATACTAACCATCATAACCAAATTCTCGTAACGGAAACATCGTAAAATTCGACAAAACGAATAACCACAATGCAAGTCCAACATAACTATAGAAATATGACAAATCCAACCCATAACTACAGTCCCAACGGAATACAAAATCACAACAGAAAGAAAACAACTATACCAACAACAACCAACAGAAAACCTCCAGAGGTGAGATAGTAGTAGCCGACCGAATCTCCAAGCTCCAAGTACCTATTTGCTACCTGGGGAGAAAACAAGAAAAACCCCAGGGTCTGAGTAGTGAGTATCAGATACTCAGTGGGTACAGAGAAGAAGTGCATGTAAAGATAAATATCAGCAGGAGTAATAATAACAGAAATACTAATCAACAGGTAACCGGAATTATGGTAATAGATCATGATATAACAACTGAGGTACTGAAAGGTATACAATCTCTACCAGTGATACATAAGGAAAAGGGTAACTACTAATCAACAGGTAACATGAATCACGGTAATAGATCAGGATATAATAACTGAGATAACAATGGACGATCAATACGGTGTAACAAGTATATGAATCATGTAAAATCATGCAATGCATGTCATGACATACAATGCAACAGTCATATATCATACAAGTACAACAGTTATATATCATACAAGTGCAACAATCACACATAAGATACTGTAATCAACAATGCAGTATAATATACAACAAATATATAGTCGCACCCACACAGGCAGTGCAATAATAGCACCCACACAGGCAGTGCGTAGCACCCACACAGACAGTGTTATAATGTTCGCACCCACACAGGCAGTGCGATAATGATCGCACCCACACAGGCAGTGCATAGCACCCACACAGGCAGTGCTATAATGATCTCACCCACACAGGCAGTGAGATATAACAATTAACAACAAACAACATGCAGATGTTATGAGGATCATCTCAACATATAATAGCTACAGCTAATCAGCATGATCAATATGAATCAAAAGGAGTCATCATGAGTCAACGATATCAGTCAAAGGTCAATCAGCATGTGTCAAGTGACGAATAACACAAAGTGTCAACGGGATAAATAACATAGGTCAACATGAACCAAGATAAGTCATCATAGGTCAATGATACATAATTGAGACTGTACTATCAATAGATAAATCAATCAAAGTCAACAGCATGTATCAATCAACGAGTATCAAAAGGTATCAACTAGATAACACACATAGGTAACAGGAGTATCAACAGGATAATAACAGATCATATCAAAGGTCAACAATAAGTGTCAAGCAACGAATCCCGCAACGAATGCCAATAGGATAACAACAGGATAATAACAAGATAATGATGCACTATAAAGAAGACCTGTGTTGACCAAGCACAGGAGTACCCACCTGATCAGATGATCGTAAGCAACTATAACCCCCCAGAAATACGTATAATAGGACCCGTTCCTGCAATAAACGATAAAACAACATTTATTACAACAATACTATATTAAATTATAGCAATTAAATTCTATAATCCAACACCGAAAGACACAGCCACACGCTGAGGAGAATAAATATGATCAGCAACCTAGGGGATTCAAAGCTATCCACCAAAATCCAGCTCAACAAACCACAAAACCTAGAAATCCAACTTACCAATTGCTTCTCCACTCGATCAATTCTTCCCCTCGACCTCTGCTCGTTCGTCGCAATTGGAGCTGTTGCTCGACCGAAATCACTGTCGGCGCTGCTCGGGTTGTTCACCACTCGCCGGCGCCCACAACCGCCTCGCGGTCAGACGACGATCGATGTTGATGCTGCTGCCCGCCGCGATCGGAGAAGAAGCGAAGGCGAAGGAACAGAGTTCATCGCGCAATGGGGAGAAGCGGAGAAGGCGATCGCGAACTAGGGCTCTACAGTAACCGGATTCTTAAAATAACCTTAACGGGTTCTCGAACTTAATGGGTTTTAAAACCATACCTATATCCATTAACCCTATAAGCTAAATGCGCTGAAATTGGGCTTATTGGCTATTGCTAGTATTAATTAGGTTTCATTTAATTAGGTTATTTGAGTTTCTAATTGGTTTAAATGAGGTTCTTAAATTAAACTTTAGGGTTAGTTTAATTAACACATTTATGGTATTTTACAAAATTTAAATTTTTGAATTTTACCTCGTGGTGATGTAAGCATCTTCTTTATATCCCTCCTTGTGAATCTCCTTGATTTTTCCATCATCTTCTTGATGTAATAGGCGACCTTCTTTGGCCGACATCTCCTCGTCGCTATTCGAAGATTTTCGATCGGACTCTCGGATTAAGCCTTCTTCTTCTTCTTCTTCTCCTTCTTTTCTACAACCAAAGCTATATCTTTCTCTTTGGCAGATACGTTAGCTTGTTCATGTAATTCAAATTCATAAAATAATTCATCTAATTTAACAACTGAAAGATCCCTAGACACTTTATACGCATCGACCATCGATGCCCATAGAGTGGTTCTGGGAAAAGCTTGAAGTACATACCTTACCAAGTCTCGGTTGTCAATTTTCTCACCTATCACATGGAGGTCATTCACGATCTCCTTGAATCGCCCATGCATTTGACTTACCATCTCGTTGGGCTTCATGGTGAAGGTTTGGAGTTGTCCTACCAAGAGATCCCTCTTGGCTCGTCTAGACTCGCTTGAACCTTCATTTAGTTCGATGAGCTTCTCCCAAAGTTCTTTGGCCGAGTCGAATGGTCCGACCTTGCTCAGTTGTTCTTTGGAAAGCCCGCATTGCAAGGTGGTTGTGGCTTTTGCATTTGCTTGAGCCTTCTTGCATACATCCTTCGACCATTCCTTGGTAGGTAGAGGTGTTCCAGATGCATCCTTGGATTTTTCGAAGCCATCTACAATACTAAATCAGTTTTCAATGTCATTCATTAAGTAATATTCCATTCTACCTTTCCAATAGGCAAAATCGTTGCCATCGAAGTAGGGGGGTCGTGCGGTGCTGTATCCCTCTTGAAATGTCATTTGAATATTTTGGTTGAATGTTAGTTTGTCCGAAATGAACCTGCTCTGATACCACTTGTTGGGACCGGTGTGTTTGCTAGAGGGGGGTGAATAGCGATTTTTGATCTTGCCTGCAAACACGTTAGCGGAAGCAAAAAGAAAACAAGAGCAAGATAAAAACAAACACGCTAACCCGTTCGATTTACTTGGTATCCACCTCTACGAGGTGACTAATCCAAGGATCCACACACAGACAGCGACCTTTCACTATGAAATCTTCTCCTTCTCAAAGAACTCTTTGAAGGTGGAGAAACCCTTACAAAACGATCTCTTCCTTTTACAATATGAGGAGTGAAGTTCAAGGGAAGAGTAGTGAGAATTACAGGGATTGGAGTTCTTGCAGAAATGAGAAAGTGCAAAACACTTGCTTCTCCAATCGTCAATCTGTATTTTTATATTTTTCCCGACATCAGTCGACTGGCTCAGGGAGCAGTCGACTGATGGGCTTCAACGACTATTTAATTAGCATTTAATTCTCTAGTTGTCAGCCCAACGTTCATCTGGCAGTCGACTGAAGTATCCACCAGTCGACTGGTCAGAGCAATTTCACTCGACCAAACTTTCTGTGTGCTTCTGGATCAAGGCGCCAGTCGACTGATGGCAGTGTCAGTCGACTGGTGAAGCTAAAAATCCCCTTTCAGCTTCCTTCTTCATCCCTTAGCCTTGACGCAAGCCTTCAAACATCTTCCACAAGCCTCGTGCCCATCCTTGCACTTGCTTGAGATGTTTCCCTCAGCTTCATCGTGCTAAGTCTCCCTTTGCCAAGAGGTTGCACCCCGGGACTTCACATTTGCCAAGAGGTCGCGCCTCCGGGACTTCTCCATTTGCCAAGTCTTCATTCTTGGACTTTCCTGTGAACTCAATTCACACAAGTTAGATCACCAACATTGTCTAACTTAAACTCATTTTAGTCAAACATTAAAATCCAATTACACTTGGGGCAA
>NW_027431545.1:0-18150 GCF_044706935.1 Curcuma longa
AGCCTAGTGGGGACTGGCACACATAGACCATGTCCTGAACAAAGTGGGTATTGTTGGTGCAATCTTTGCCCCAAGTGCATTGAGTTTCAATGTTTGGCTAAACTATGTTTGAAGTTAGGCAATACTTGTGATCTAAAATGTGTGATGCAAGTTTGCAGGAAAGTCCAAGCGTAGTCTTGGCAAGCAAAAGTCCAAGTGGGTAGTCTTGGCAAAGCAAAAGTCCAAGTGGGTAGTCTTGGCAAAGCAAAAGTCCAAGTGGGAAGTCTTGGCAAGGAAAAGTCCAAGTGGGTAGTCTTGGCAAGGAAAAGTCCAAGTGGGTAGTCTTGGCAAGCAAAAGTCCAAGTGGGTAGTCTTGGCAAGGAAAAGTCCAAGTGGGTAGTCTTGGCAAGGAAAAGTCCAAGTGGATAGTCTTGGCAAGGACTTGACATGACGAAGCTGATGGAAGCATCTCAAGCTAGTGCAGGGAAGGCATGAGGCTGTGGAAGATGTTTGAAGGCCGAGGTCTAGGTCAAGAGAAGCTGAAATGTGATTTTTCAGCTTCACCAGTCGACTGGCCCTGCCAGCAGTCGACTGCTCATAAATCAGACGCACACAGAAAAATCAGTCGAGTCAGAGGAAGACAGGAGTCGACTGGACAGTCGACTGGTGTTATGGTGAGTCGACTGTTGCCAGTCGACTGGTCTTGGAACAGTCGACTGTGATTTGAACGTTGCAGAAAATTGGTAAGCATTTAATGCGCTTTAATGCGAGATTTTGTTGCCGATTGAAGGCATCAGTCGACTGGCCCTGCTAGCAGTCGACTGATGTTGCAGAGTTATAAGAAGAAGCCTGCACGAGAACAACTCATCTTTTTCACTATTCTTTCATTGCTTTGTACTTCTTCTGAGAACTTGTTTGTTCTCTATTCTCTGCTTTCTTTCTCTCCTCATAAACACTATTTCATATCATTCTTGAGGAGATCTAAAGAGTTGTAAAGGTTTCTCCGCCTTCGAGGTTTTCGAGAAGGAGAAGATTCATAGTGCATCGGGTGTGTGCGTGCGTGTGGATCCTTGGATTAGTCACCTCTGCGGAGGTGGAGACCAAGTAAACAAACCGGGTTAGCGTTGATCTCTTTCTTTCTCTTTTATATTTTTGCTTCCCCTAATCTCTGTGCAGAGAAAGAACAAGAAAAGTCGAGAAACGCTATTCACCCCCCCTCTAGCGAACCAACCGATCCTAACAGGGGATAATATGATGAAATTCATCTTATGGAGATGAAATGAACGAAATTGATTTCATTCAAATTAGAGATCATTTGGTTAGTAAACCAAACGATTCAATTTTAAATCAACTTAGTTTGTTTCATGATGGAAGAGGTTTTGGTAAAACAGAATAGATGAGGAGCTTCGTCTTGAGAAGACGAAGTTAACAAAACTGGTTTGGTCAAATCCGAGATAGTTTGGTTAGTGAACCAAGCGATTTAGTTTTGAACTCGATTTGCTACCTTAAACCCTAAATAAACTCGGTCCGGTTTGTTTTGATTTTCTCCGATTTAAGCATGTTTCGAGTTTATTTTCTCTGCCCGCGTTGCAGAACCCTAGAACCCTAATGAGATGCTATTGTAGCTTCTTAAAAACACAGGATCGCGATAAAAAACCCACCCTGGCCGCGTCTTGTCGCGTCTTGTTTATCTTCTACCTGAAGACGCCACCCAAAACCCTAGCGAACCCTGTCCTTCTCTTCACCGCGCGAGAGGATTTACCGCGGTGTGGATGAAACAGAGCGCAGCAACCTTGTCGGCGCCATTCTTTGCTCGACGCCGCACACCTGTGTGAGAGGCGTCTTCACCACGCGAGAAGGATCCTTCGCCGGCAACGAAGTCTCCGAGCATCGGCTGTGGAGAAGATGGAGACAACCGAAAATGCCTCTCCCTTCTTCTTACTCGTGGATCATTGTTTCTCCCTTGAGGTTGTCACGTCAATCTCTTTGTTGCTCGTCGGAGAAGAACGGGTGTTTTCCTCTGCTCTTTGGCTTCTCTGCGCGACGCTAATACTTCCCTGCCACCAGCCGCGGTCTAGCTCCCCGCCAACTGTGATCTCGTCTCCCTTCCCTAATTTCGCCAACCGCATGGAGAGGAAGAAAGGGCAGCGATTGGAAGCTTTATTTTCCTATTTTTCAGTTGCGAGGGAAAGGGGAAGAAGAACTATTCTTCTTCATCCAAACCAAGTCCTTGTTTTGGTTGTGTGGGAGAAGAATCTGATTGGATTAGGTTTGTTGTCGGAATTCTGTGTAGTCATCAAAAATTATTTTCGGTTATTGGTCAGATTATTCGAACGTTGTTAATCAAATCATTCCATCATCGGAATAGTTCCTATCAATTTGTCCTAAATCGACGATCAACGGTAGACTACTGAAACTACATCGGGAATATGATTTCCGATGGTAGTTAGAAAGCCCCGGAACGATCGTGATAAACGTTGTTACGTAGTTTTCGAAATAAGGTTTCTCTCAAATCGATCATTATCGATCATCGACTAGTACCAAAGACGATGACGTGACTCATGAAATCTGAAGTCGTCTAAATGAGAGCTTAGCGTGGATCACCAGTAGAGGTGGGACTTCGATGATGACCGCTCGATTGATGCAAACTCTGCTCAATGTCATCATCCGCGAGGTACGCATTTCGAATAATTTATTATTCTGAAAATTTTAATTTCCTACCATGCCTTGTACATGTTATTTCCTATTTTGTCATGCGTGTATTGTGATAATAATTAGCTTAATTATTTGTCACTGCGCACGTTTGCGAAATGTATAAACACGCGCATTACACTGGGACGATCCTAACAGTAAGATCCCATTTGAGATGTTTGCTAACAGAAGCGTTCACCATGATTCAGCCTGAAATAGAAGAGGAAGAATTAGTCAGTATAAAAATAAATCTAAAAGAAAAATGATTTACTCAGCGGTTCCTCCAGCTAGATAACATTAGGGCCAAGTCAGCTCGGTATAAAAGGGCTTCGTTATCCACCAAAGAATTCACATGAATCTTAGATCTGATAGAATGTGTGACGGCTAGAAAGGATGACTCTAATCTATACTAATATAGAATTGTTTGTGGAGGTGGCTCGGGACGCCAAAAGATAGGTCAAGTATAGGGTTGAGAAAGCTTTACAAAGAAATACCTATGCTTCTATCCCTTATGAGAGGTCGAGTATTTATCCAAAAAATTACATCCAGACCTAGTAGCAAAGTATATGACTCCAAGCTCTCCTCGTTTAGGGTAAAAGAAACAATGGAAGGTCGGAGAGTTGAAGGAAATTTGGTAAATCTAAAAGACGATGGAAGCACTACAGATCAAACGATATGAATTTGGAGCAAGCTGAGATAACGAGCATTGGAAATAAGTGGCTAGGTTTTGAAGAAAAGGAGGTATAGGAAACCTTAGACCACCCGCTAATTGACCTTGGAAGAATGTGGTATATCCCAGAGGTGGTTCATGAGGACGATGCTCAGGGGCTGGAATCCTAATTCTATGATCTAAGGGAATACCATCTTGTTCTCGAAGCAATAGATCATCTCTTGAGGTAAATGAGGATCTTTGAGTCTCTACCAAGGAATTGATACAGTCATAAGAATGTAGAAAACAGGGAAGGAGCTCAAAAGGCAAAAAAGAAAGAGAGTCAATAACCAGAACATACTAGGTTAAGAATCAGCGTCGATGACTGAAGGAAGAAGAAGGAGAAGATATATAAATAAAAGAAGAATGATATCTCCTAATAACACATTTATATTTATTAGGGGTTTTCCCTTGATCAAGCAGCGAAGAGGATTAATGAATGGCGGATATTATTCTGGCTTATCACATCGAACATCCCACCTGACTAAATCAAGATACAATCTTTGCCATTAAAACCAAATCGAACGACGCATCGGATGGGGCAATGATTCAAAGAGAGTCATCCGATGATATGACTGAATTGGTAGGGAATCGATATAACCCTTCGATTTAAAGTCATCATTTCCCCACGTCTATCGTCATAAATGTTGCATGGTTGATGATGCAAGCCCTCGTTAAAGCAGCATACTAAGGATAGGACATTTGAATCAACTTAAGTCCAGTCAGTTGGACTTCACCTCCTTCAACTAGACTAAGTCGAAAGGCTTGTGATCAGTGAAGTCTTTAAGTGGTCACGTGCTCATCACGCAATAACCTGGGATGACTATGTGGCCTTAAAATAAGGAATGAGAGGTTTAGAGAAATGTAGAAAAGTAGGGTAGATGTAATAATCCTAGTTTTGATTACAGATCAGGTTCCCTACTTCCAACTTCTTCTCAACCTTGAGTCCAACCTCGAGCTCCGGTCTCGGCTTCTCGTGCTGACCTCTTTAGATACAAGTCCGACCTCAAGCTTCGGTCTCGGCTTCTCTTACCAACCTCTTTAGATACAAGTCCGACCTCGAGCTTCAGTCTCGGCTTCTCTTACCGACCTCTTTAGATACAAGTCTGACCTCGAGCTCCAGTCTCGGCTTCTCGTGCAGACCTCTTCATATACAAGTTTGACCTCGAGCTCTGGTCTTGGTATCTCGTGCCGACCTTTTCAGACACAAGTCTGACCTCAAGCTCCGGTCTCGGATTTCTCATGTCGACCTCTTTAGATACAAATCCGACCTCGAGCTCTGGATTCGACATATCTCCGACATCTCGTGTCAACCTCTGCTCGAACATCGGCATTCACTCGGCATTACCTCGGTATCACGTGTCGAATCTTAACCTTAGCATTTGTTTAATCCTAGGAGATGGTCAGCTTGCATAATCAGGAGAGCCCAAGACTATCTCTTCCGAGAAAAATAAGAAAATATACTCAAAAGGATAAAAATTGATAAAATTCTTCTAAATTAAAACAAGTATCTCAGAATATTTCCTAAGACAGGTGCTAATATTTCGGAGATCAACTACTATAAAAAGAGGCCTATACCTATAAGCATAGGTATGCACACATAAACCCTAATTTTTTCAAGTCATTAAACTCCTTTCTCACATAAAATTCTAATTTGAGTGTCGGAGTGGTTTGCCAAGACCTACCATGGTGTCATTTTAACACTCTTTTTTTAGTACTTTTTCAAATTCCTTCATTTATCCAGGCAACTATCTTCGAGAAACGTATACGTCAATAGTTTATGAATCGATGATTTAATCATCCATGATGTATTAATCAGAAAAATTGTACTGCAGAACATTGATTCTCAGTTACTGGTCAATGTGAAAGTTTTCTGATAATGCTTCTCGATCGATCACTTTCTTTTCAGATTCTAAAGCATGGTAGTTCTGACGCAAAGTATCAATTTTTCTTCTCCATTACATTACATAATTAATATAAATGAAACCCATTTGATGCCAGAGGAAACAATAAATCTCTCAAAAACCTCCCTTCTACTACTCTTATGGTTCCGTTCCGTTCAATTCAAGCTTTATATGTGCTTGCAAACTTTATACACAATGAATTCCTTCCTTGTTTCTTTGATGATATTTTATATAATCTAATCTGTCCTATACTTCTTAAGTGGAAACAAGTAATTAGGCAGAACATTTAGCAAGTTTTGTTTTTAATTATGCAAATTAAGCTATAATTAATTGCATGTCATGTCGATATGTCCTTTTCATTTTCCTACCTTCCTAACTGTTAGACTCGCAACAAGGCTCTCATTGATTGAGGAACTTGATAGACTACTTGAACACTCAGGTAATGGCTAACTGGTGCATTGTACAATCTCCAAGCCTCAAATTTTAATCCCTTCTATGCATTGCAAGAATCAGAGTTGTATTCATGCATCAATCTTTTCTTTCATATCTTACTAAACCTCCTAAATTTGCTATTTAGTCAGTCTACAGTACCATTAATTTAGATTAGACTTATTAGATTGATTTATTCCATCAAACAATTTAAATGGATTAGATTAATATTTTATTAATTCATTTTAAAATAAATCTAGATGAATTGATCCACTGGGTCAACGACCTGTGGGGTCGGCCCAAGATGATCTTGAGTTGACCTATGAGTTGAAAATTTTTTTCTTCTAAAATTTAAAATAAAAATAAAAAATTTAATAGATTTGTGGGCTTAACCCACCTAATCCGCAATCAAATTTAAAATTTTTAATATTTTCTATATGATTTTTTTAATTTTTTGATGGACTCGTGAGTTTAACTCAACTAATCCGCAATCCAAACATAAAAAATTGTAATCTTTTATATATATATTTTTTATTTTTTGTTAGGCTCCCGCAATCCTTCGTGAGTTAGATTGGATTAAAGATTTTCTACCTCGTCGAGATTGTAGGCTAGCCCACCTTACTCTATCATATAATGAGTTTTTGATGAATTGATCTGCTTCATTCGTAGATTGATCGGTTTGACTGCACTAGTAGTCATGGGGTCAACCATAATTAGCATTAATGAGCTATTAAAAGTTTATTGAGTTTATGCCAATTCAATTAGTCAAGATTTTTGTGCAAAAATTTATTAATGAATATAAAACCCTCAAAAGTAGAGGTTAGTGTAAGAAATGCAAAAGAAAACGCTAAAATTCAATCTGAAATATCTAAATCTCTAAACCCATTAATAACTTTTAAGCAAAATGTCATTAATGAGCATATAGAGACCTTAAAAGTTTGAAACTTGACTAGAGGACAAGCGAAAGAGGAGCGCAAATAATGAAGAGATTGATTAGAATAATTTCTAAGCTGTCAAACAATTTTTTTTCATATAATTTAGGTATCTAACTTGGACAGTTCCACTTGATAGACCGTCCACTATTTTAATTTTAAAATTTAAAATAAATAAATAAATCTAAAAGCGCGCATGATTCCTCGTCCAACAATTTTTAAATTTTTTATTCCATTTAAAAAAATACTACTAGTAAATCACATTATAAAAACATATAGCATGTCAATGTACAACTTTAAATTAAAAAAATGATCATACATTTATATGATAAAAGAAATCGAAAAAGAATTGATAAAACAGATCAACAATAAATTTTATTTAGATTATAAAAAAGAAAAAAAGACTTTTCTAATCCTAATAATAATTTATCTTTCTGTTTGTGTGCGTCAAGCATGTATGTGTATTTTACAAAATAAATTCGTTGAATGTGATCTAAATATTTGATAAAATGCGTGGTTTAATAAATTGTCGTTGTCGTTTATTTATCCAAATCTATCGCCATTATCGTGGAAGCCGGCTGGAATTTGGAAAGCAGAGGGAGACGGAGAAAGTGGCTCAAATTTATAGAAAGCGCAAGCTTTTTGATCCTGACGGAGGAGGGAACGAATATGGATTGTCAAATGCAACCCTAGGGCGAGTCACTTGCTTCATGAAGGTGAAGGTGGGCGTTGGGGTGGCAGATTGCGCGACAGCAGGAGGAGGAGGAAGGATGGACGAAGTGGTACGATCTCTTTCCTAGACGCGTTGTCATTGAGGTCGTCGCAGTAAGCGGAAGGATGGTGGTGGCCGACTCCAACTCTTTCAACAAGGTGATGATTCGTCCTCCCTCTTCCTGTTGACGCTTCGATCCGTTTACTACTTTGTTGTTTTTTTTTTTTGTTGATCTAAACGAAATCAGCCGTATAATCGAACAATTATTTATTTTCGAGCTGAAAGTGGGCATTCTTTTTGGTTATAAACTGGCGAAGAAAATCTGAATTCTTTGATGCAAAATTTGATTCCTTTTTAGGCTATTAGCAGCTTCTTCGATAGTATCGATCTCGAATGAGTTTTGGTCCTTGTCCTTTAGTTTCTGGACATGTTGATGCAACGAAGAATTATAACATCGTTCGAGACGGTGTCTGTCTTTCCTTTGAGGCCTGAAATTCTTTTCAGCCTCAAGATTTATTCGATTGGTCCGTATCTTTGTTTTTGTTCCTCTTGTCATGATTTCTTCATTGTTAAAATCACTAGCTCCTAAATAATGCATATTATTTTTGTTCAACAATCATATGAATTTCAAATGAAAGATATAAAGATCCAATGAGCTGCCATCTCTCCACAGGAAACGCTGATAATCAGGCATCCAAAGAAATATCCACTTAAGTTATGGGTGGCGGTTTTGGGATTATTCATGTTAAGTGGCATCTACATATTCTCCCTATGTATGAAGCAAAGAGGGTTCCTAGTTATACCGAACCAAGCGAAGCTGAGAGCAAGAAAACAATCTTGTCATGATCCTAGCATCCTACATTTGGAGCCTCGATATCTACATTACCCAGAGCCTACATCTTACAGTAGGTAATGAAGTGTGATTGTTGCAAAAAAAAAAAAAAAAAAGTTTCCTGTCAGCTCCCTCCCTGTATGATGAACACTTGATTTTTTGATGCAGGAATGAATGTGCTTGTACACCTGTTAGATTCTTTGCTATTTTGTCGATGCAGAGATCTGGGAGTGGATGGTTTGAAACATTATTAAATAGCCATGTTAATATCAGTTCACATGGTGAAATTTTTTCTGTGAAAGAGAGGAGGAGCCATGCTAATATCACACGGACACTGGATAAAATCTACAATTTAGATTGGTACAGTAGTGCATCTAAAAATGAATGTACTGCAGCTGTTGGTCTGAAATGGATGCTTAACCAGGTAAAAATGCTCTATGACATGAACCGGTAGCACGTCTATTTTAGATAAACTCCTTAACAGTATAATCATTTTGGTTCCATAGCTTTCTTAGATTCAGCTGAAGTGCAATATTCAATCTAGTTGTAAAGTTTTTTTCATTAGGCTATAGGCTAATTTCATCTAATTCTGACTTGATTACTTCTATAATGAGTTAACTTGCTGTGCCTGCAATTTTTTTATCCATCTACCCTTTTTTCATTTCAAATTGTAGAACTAGGGTCTCAAGGGAAGAAAGTTACATTGGTGCAAATTGATTCATCAAAAACATCCTTGTTAGTTCTAACTATTTTAGGTAGTTTCAATAAAGCTTATTCCTATTTTATTTGTAGATGGAATTGTGTTTATTAATGGGAGTAAAAAGGTTGATGTATTTGGGTTGAGAAAGATGAATGTGTGGAATCACTAGAATGTATATAAAAGACCCTAATTTTGAGTGTAATGAATTGGATGAGAGAAACTAGGTTGAGACAGTATGAACATGTTAAAAGATGACCAACAAATCCTACAGTCTAAAGAACCAAAACTATTAGAGATGCAAGGTACAAGGAGTAAAGAAAGACCATAAAAATCATTGACTTAGACAATACAATGGAAAATAATGTAATTAATTTGAATATTACTGGTGTTATAGCTTTGCATAGATCTCAATGGGGGATAGGGTTATGTAGCTAAGTCAAATAGTTGCGACAAACACAAGTGATGTTGATGTTGATGAAGAATCTTATCCTCCATGAACTTATGTAGGCTATATCACTCATGCAGCTTGATTGTTTATGTTTATTTTGTTTCCCTTATGATGGTGATAGCGATGTTTATGTTTATATTGTTTGCCTTTCTTGATCATTTTAGGGATTACTGATGCTCAGACAAATACTTACTCTGATGGAATACTTAATTTGTGGTGAGATCATATGATTTTCAGATTTGGATTATGTATGAGATGATTTATCTTTTCAATGATAAAACTTGAAAAGATATGGATTTACCTAGTTTTTACATCTTTGTTTGTTCATCAAAAATTTTCACTCCATTAGATTTTGGAGGAAGCTCAAAGGGAAATATAGATTGGAAAGTAAGGTCTTTATGCTGGTGTATGTTTAAGTGGGGATGATGCACTTTTATCTCTATGGTTCTCAGGCTTATGACATATGCCATATGTGATATGGTTTACATTAATCATGGCTAGTGATGTGGTCTCTATAGTGACCAAGCATCATAGAATATGCTATGCAATATTTTTTTAGCAGATTCAAGGTTTTATGCTAAGCTAATTAACTATATAATTTGCAATGTTGCCAATGTATTCTATTGAAATTCAAATTGAATTTGTGAAGTCTGTACCTTAATGTTGATTTTTGTCTCAATACTACGGAAATTCCATTATCTTATTGCATTTGCAATTCAACTTCAGACTAACTGGAATCCCAGTGAAATATGTTAACTATACTACATGTGATTCTTGCTTTTTAGTTTCAATCCAGTGAGATATATTGAGACAACTAGTTAGTTTTGAACTTGTATTTGTTTAGTTTGTGCATAATACAAACCTCGCATCCTATTAAGCTTAGTTAAAGTATTGCCTAGTTATGTTTTATCATGATCCACCACTGTCATAGAGACTTTTCTACTCATGTACCAGACATAAGTAGTTTCGGTCTATTGTTGCATGGAAATTTGATAACAAGTTTATTCTACTGGTTGATCATTCCCGGAAGTAGAGGATTGTTTACAGACCAACCTTAAGATGCTTGAAGATAATTTAATTTCCTAGAAAAAATGTTTTGGTAATATTCATCTTAAGAAAAAGAAAGTAATGGGCAGAGTTGTGGGGATCCAGTGGACTTTATGGAGAGGCTAAACCCTTTCTAAGTCAACTCGAGTTTGATCTAATGCAGGAGCTGACCAACTTCTGTTTGAGGAAATGCTATGGTTTCTATAGCGGAATGATTGCATCAAACTCAATGATAAGAGTACAAGATATTTCTATATCCGTGCAGTTGTGAGAAACTCTAAAGTTGTTATCACACCAAATCAACAACCAATTAGGAATATAACCAAAGAGTCCTATAGTCTGCTGTAATTTCTTAATTTAGCAGACTTTATCATTTGAAAATGGCAACTCAGGTTACTTTGTAACAAGAAGCCTTCCTTCCATCTCACCAAATCATCGACAGGTATTATGGAAATGAGATCCTTCAAATCTTCATGCTATTTTTATTTTATAAGAATTAGAGCATTGTTGGATTGAATATTTTTGAGTCCATCCATAAGATCTTATACCAAACAGAAAGTTGAAGTGTTAATCCTATTTTACTTGTGCTACTACCTAAGAAGGAAAGGGCAATGGACTAAATTGCCCTATCAGTCTTTGCCATGTTGTGTATAAATTTCCATCCCTGTCTTGAAAGCGAGGAGAAGCTGTATGATGAATAAATTCAATCTTGAAAAGACAAGCTGTATGATGAATAGATTTAATCTTGAAAAGACTTGTAGATCTTCCAACACTAACTGAATTTAGTTTTGGATAGTATATGCCTCTTTGGATTCTCTAAAATGATGAACTAACACAGTTTTAGTCTTCAAGGGGAGTTAGAAAAAGTTGCTAATTGTCTTCTTATTTGTTCATTCCTTATCTTGAAAGTATCTCAATCTATCCACGAGAGGGCCTGAATTTTCATGGAAGGTGTTTAAAGTTAGTGGGACAAGAACAACTTTAACTCATTTGTTTCTTGCTTACAACCTATCACATGCATATAATCTTCCCATGTGCTTGTTTTGCTTTCCAAATTTTTAGTGGCATCTGAGAAAAAACAAAATCTTAGCTAATCTGTCATCTTTTTTCCATGGAACATGGTAGAGGAGTTGAAATTGTAAACATATCAATCTGGATTCAAACAAGTGATGAATATCAGGAAGTACCTAGTTCTTTGTACTTCATATGGTTCGAGCACAGATTTTATATAGCAATTTGAGGTCTATTATAGAAGACTAAAATCAAGTTCAAAGGTTGACCTTCTAAATTATTGTACATGGCAGGTCACATCAAATTAATTCAGTCAGTTATTTCCATGTTTCTGAGCTTTCATATACATGCTCATCTGTTTCCTTCTAACATCTTTAGTGCCATAGAGAAGTTGTGTTGACAGTTCTTTTGGGGGCAACATAGGTGTAAGAAGACAAATCCATTTGGTAGGATGGAACAAAATATTAGAAGATGGATAACTGGAGGACTGGTTTTCAATTGCATAGTCAATTTCAATACCACTCTACTAGGCAAGCTATATAACAGGGTACTATTTATTGGAGACTCAGGATCAAAATGCTGAAGGGAAAGTATGGGAATTTTGGACTGATAATTGACAATCATCTTTGTCTGATTAACACATTTGGTGCAATGTTTGCAGTACATATAGGAAAGCTAGCTCTTGGTACTGTTTGGGAACTAGACAATGGTAGATCAACTAGTTTTTGACATGATTATTGGTTGAACAAAAGTGTGATCCTTACTATTTTAGATGTAACCACTATTCCTGCAAATCTATTCAGAATCTCAATTGCAGAGACAGTTAATAATTAAGGATCATGAAATTGGGAAATTTTATACTCTCTACCATATTCAGCTTGATTTTGATTACTTAAATGATTCGTCGACAGCAAATTGATGTCATGAATCTCCTCCCTTTTTAGCCTGGCTTCAGTTGGGAAATTTAGAGCTGCAGTAATCATTTGGATGGCCAACCTTCAATATAGCGGCTTAGGTACGTCTATAAAGATCATAATGGTACCTTTGTTGATGTTTGTGTTTTGTACAAGCCCGACAATCATTCTCGATGTTAACCATTAAAGGTGTCCTTTATAAAGCTTAGCAGATGCCCTTAATTAGGGTTATAGAGGTGCATTCTTTTTTATTTCTAATCAAGTTTCATAAATAAAAGTTTGGCTCTACTTGAGCTCCGTTGACCAAAAAATTTTATAAACCTAGAATGAGCCTATGGAATTGATTCATTCATTTCTATGATGTTGTGCATGGATCATGATTGCCCCCGAGACATAATTGAATTGATTACAACATAGCAGAATTGTTGAAGTGGACAAGGATTGAATCTCGACGAAGCCGAAGCAATATCCTTTTCCATCGTGGTCAACTGTAGCTTTTCGATTTACCTCTTCATAGATAATCGTGAGGCCGACTGTATAAGGTCGCTGGAATGACAAATTCTATCTTTTGTTGAAGTGCATGGATCATGAGTCGTGTTAAACTAGAATACATTAGTTAAAGTGTCAGCTGATGCTTGTTGACATGCAGGCTATAGAACTTTGCACAATCTTGCAACTAATGTTTCCGAAGGGACTGATTTTCCAGCTACTTTCCCTCTAAATCCATTAGAAAAACAGTCATAATGTGTTCTAATCACTGGTAATCAAGTTCAAAAAAAATGTTAGAACTGGAAACAAGTTTTTTCTACAAAATTTTTTAATAGCTTTTCACCTTGAATTTCATTGCCGACTTCTCTTTTGAGTACCAAACACTTACCAACTTTAACAATATGATTTTGTTCTTATTTTGTATGTAGTTGTGCTACCGTTGATTAATCTTGTGTAATGTTTTGACAAGCTTACCTGCTCTTTTAGGGTGTCATGCAACATCACAAAAGCATAAACGAGTATTTCAATAAGAGAGGAGTCTTTGTAATATTTCTTTTCAGAAGAAATCTACTCCGTCGTTTAGTTTCAATACTTGCAAATACTCATGATCGCAACCTGAAGCAACTAAATGGGACACATAAAGCTCATGTGCATTCCAAGAATGAGGTATCCTGTTATTGTATATATTTGTCCTACTTGAGAAATGTGTGAACTATAGAAACCTGATATCTCCCACACAAACTACAATTTTAACAGTTGTTACTTCTACAATATGCAGGCTGCCATTCTTGCAAAATATAAGCCCACGATCAATATAACATCATTGATCCCTGAACTAAAGCATGTCGATAAATTGGGTACTGATTCTTTGGACTATTTCAAGAGCTCCCGTCATATTCTACTCTACTACGAGGATCTTGTCAACAACAGGACTGTAAGTTATCTATTGCTCTGCCTTGTAAATACATCACTTATTGCAGTTCAGACCAGCTTAACTCTAATAGCCATTTGTTATGCAGAAGCTGATGGATGTTTTGGATTTCTTAAAATTGCCCAAGCAGAAACTTTTCAGCCGTCATGTAAAAATCCACAAGAAGCCACTATCTGATCAGATTGAGAACTGGGGTTCTGTCTATGATACACTGAAGGGAACACAGTATGAGGCTTTCCTGAACGCTGACTACCAATTGTAGGAAGGTATTATTAAGTTGTTGTAGATAAGTTTCTTGAATTTTTTTTGTTCTTCCCTCTGAACACAAACAGTGTTCACATCCAGCAATCTGTTGGGTAAGTTTTGCTCCTCTGATTCTAACAGGTTCTTTAAGTGATTTATTCATCTGTAAATCATCCTAACTTATTAATTGTTTTTTCATCTAAATTTACTTCAATTGATCATTGGATTTTGTCTAGATGGTTAAGCCCTTACTCACTTCTGCCCTACAATTTATTTTATGCCATATTCAGTCCTTCAGATGTTCTAAGCTAAATTTAAGCATTTGGTATTGTAGACATATCTAAATAAGAAGAAATATAGTTAAAATAAATAAATATTGAATAAGAAAGGAGAGAGATCCACTAATGCAAACTTGCTAGCAAATCTAGCTATGAAGTGGTTTCACCACCATATATCATGCTCTTGAGCATAGAAAGAGCAATGGGTATAATACTCACTAATGCAATTTGAAGGTTTTCTGAGGTGCTCATCCTGATGATGATCTGCCCATTCATCTTGTTGCTCAGCCTGACATTAGCCACCACCTTAGAGTTTCTTCCAACAGGACTCTGAGTCTGAAAGTTTGCACCCAAAATTGAGTTATTACGCATCCTCATCAGAGAGATCGCCAAGGTCGAAAGCCCTTGGCTGATGGGATACTCCTTGTCTTGTGAGCGAGCTTCCAAATTGATCCCGTAAGCAATATCACCTTGTGCTCGTACAGCACCAGTGGTTGCTCTTACACTCAACTGCTTCCCAATAGACAGTTGGTCTTCAAATTTTAATCCAGTGGTTATAGTTTCACCCAAGAAGGTTACAGAAATCCCTCCTGTGGCCTTGTTCTTCTTTGAGGTCTTTCGTTTGGTCTCGCACTGCATGGTGTAAGCAAGTTGTTTTCCGAGCGCTTGAATGTTGAGACCTGTAAGAGTCGAACCAACTTCTCCATGCTTAGCTGCAATGCAGGAATCAACATGGATGCTGAATTCCCTTTTGTCCTTAGTCACTTGAGCAGATAACACAGCTGGAAAACGGCCAGCGAAAGCAAGGTTCTCCTCGAGGTTTAACCCGTCAAAACCATAATCATGGTCCCAACCATGTGCATCCAATACTGGCCGAACCTGAAGATGGGAAGTTGGCTCTAGAAAACGGTATCGATATGTTGGGGCATCACAGTCAAACGAGGGTGGTAATACCATATCAGGCATAGGGATTGGTACAGTTGCTGGGGCATCATCATAGTAAAAGTCTTCAACCATCTCATCATCCCCAAAACCTTGCCGCCTTTTCTTGCTCTCTTTGAGTCTTTTGAGCTCATCTTTCCACTGTTTCTTCTGAAGAAGCTTCACCCGGTAATCGTACTCGTCATAGTAGGCTCTTTTTTGCTCCTTGGTGAGCTTGGCAATCTGCAATTTCCTCAAGGGCTTAAAAGGAGGAAGTTGATCATATTCATCTTCTTCTTCCTCCTCCTCATCTGATAAGTCATCAGAATCAACATCAAAATTCTCATTGTCAACTCTTTGGTCAGTGGGCAGTTTTGGATGTTCTCTTGACTGTAACAATGAAGATAGCAAGAAAGGAAGCGGCGGGAACAGAGTTCGTCGGCCAAACAACTTTGCAGGAGAAGAACCCTGAAGCTTTAGCAGTGAATTGACTTCCGATATTATCTTTAAAGAAACACAAAGCAGCAACAATTGTGGCCTCCAAATTACACCATTGGGAAGCATCATGCCTTGGCCCTCATGATTCTCTACAAGAGCTACTGGATTCATTATGCGCATGTCTCCTGCCGCTATCCGAATGGACTGCTGGACGGCATGTGTCCGCTGACCTACAAACACCTCATAACTCAAGGGAGAACCCATAGATCCCTCAGGCGGCGCAGAACCAGCATGTGTGAGAACGATGATTGCATTGGACCAAACAGAGACACCCATAGTGCTCGTGATTGATTTCAGCAGAGGCAGATCATTCTGATCTCTGCCTGCAGTGTCCAAGCGATCCACATACAAAACAATTTCCAGAGGGGGGTTTCTCTTTGTCTTCTTCTTTATGGATGTCAGCATTCTCCTGCTTGATCCCTGGTCCATGGTAGAAGCTCTGAGACCTGGAGTGTCCACTACATGAATTTTAATGCCATTTACCATTCCACTGATTCCTTGGACAGAAGAGGTTGCTGGCTCAAATGCACTAGTTTGAGACATCTCCTCGCCGAAAATGGAGTTAATGGTTGCACTCTTACCCACCCCACTCTTCCCAAGCATAAGGATGTTGCATGACAAGTCTAGACTCTCTTTGCCATTGCCATTCTCTTTGAGCTGCAGTGCCTGCCTTTTTGCACCCTCAATATTACCACCACTGTGAATACCTTCAGCAAAGCTCAGCTGATAGAGAACTTGGATGACCAAAGGGTCTTCGGGTGAAACCCCCAACCTATGAACAAGACGGAGAAACTTCACTTTCAGCCGCTCGATCTTCTCATGCAACTTCTTCTGTTCTTCAGTCATGTTGTTATCAGGTACTTCAGAAGAGGGAACAGGGTGGTTAGCTCGTGAGAGGTGCATAGGAGGTTTCAGAGCCTGGAATGAAGATCCTAACCCAGTTGGGCGATCATGTGGGGCACTCCTATAAGAGTCTAGAGAAGTGGCAACAATCCTTCCATCAGCAGTAGAGCCGCTTGCCAACTTCAAAAGCGCAACCAATGCCTCAACATCCATGATCTGATTTGGATCCTCCACATTGCTAACAGTATCTTCATCTGAATCTGAGACAATCTTACCATCTATGTGATCCTTTGAGCTATCAAGCATCTCTTTTATTGCCTCTGAGACATTAACCAAATCATCTGGAACCGAACTTGGCGCTTGAGCTTCGCTATCCTTAGGCTCGTCTCCTTCGACCTCCTCCCTTTCAGATTCATTGGCAGTAGCAGATAGAGATTGCTCTGAGGCAGGCATGGAGTTATTATCATGGTGCACCTCAGGGGCATTCACATCCAATTCAGGAACATCCACAATATCAGAACCTGCCTTAAATGCGATAACAGCTACCTTATCATCCACATCGCCCTTCTCGGGGGAGGCTTCTGTGATCTGACTGTCCATGGAGTGGATCTCTACTGGTTCCTTTTCTAGTGTATCAGCAATAGGAACAGCTTGAATATCTGGACTGGAAATTTCCCCCAACTCAATGGGAAAATTCTCGCCTTTCTCATCCTCAATTTGCCTCTCTTCTTCTGTTCTTAGAAGATTGTCATCCTGAGCTGGTTCTTTCTCCTCGACACCGTCCAAGTTGAAGTTTTCAGATGGTGAACCATATTCCACACTCGTTGCGTCATAAATCTCGTCAAAATCTTCATATGATTCATTGTCTTCGAACTCTTCGTCCTCCTCGACTAGCTCCGCATCAGATTCCCCGTCCCCAGAGGGCTTAGCTTTAGGCATCCAGGAATTGCTCGGCAAGCCAGCTCCTTTGGGCAACAGGAGGACCTCCGACGAGCCGACGATCTCTTCGTCGGCATCAGAGGCGGTGTCAAATTCCTCCTCCAACTCCGCCTCCTCCTCCGATACCAGCAGCGGCTCGTTTTCGTCGGACGAAATGGGCGCACGGATGCGGAGAGAGGCCGGAGAAAGCGGCTGCTTTGTAGCGGAAAGGGAGGCGGGGTTGAGCGACGAATCCATGAACGAGGTAGCAAAAACCGTATTGCTTTGGATTCGAAGGAGAGGAGGATATGGATTTCGAAGAGGGAGGAGCGAGAGGAGAGCCACAGAACATAGCTCTGTGGCAGAGGAGGCAAGATAAGGTATGGGATTGGAAGGTTTCTAGGGTTTTGCTTTACGATGCTAATTCGTTAATATATTTCATAGCAGTTTACTAATTTTTTTTTGAATGGATGGATTATTAGGTTAAATTGCCTTTTCAATTTATCTGTTTTTTAAATAAATTATTGAAGAATACATTTCATCCATCAATTTATTTAATTTAACGAAATAAAGTTTTTGTTTTCCTTTTTCCTATTTTTTTCTTTCAAATGTTTTATTATTCAAAATTTAATTATTATATCAAATTAAGTATTTTCTCCCCTGCGCCCAAAATTGCGGATTAGGTGATCCAATCTCTTCAAACAGGTCAATTTGTTAACGC
>NW_027431546.1:0-9555 GCF_044706935.1 Curcuma longa
TTTAGGGTTTAGGGTTTAGGGTTTTTTTTTAAGAAAAAGTTATGCAAGAAGGGGGGCCAAACCGTACCTTCTAGCACAACTTATTACACCTTATTACTTGTGGAAAAAAGAAAACTTTACAATGCAACCCATCTATCATGACTATACATGGAGTTATCATGTTAATCTATCAAAACCATGCCTCTTGAAGTCAATCCACCACCAGCATCAACCATCCAGTTCCTATAAGGAATTCTCCATCCAAGGACAGAACCACATCTGCTCACAGCTGCTTTCCAGTTTCAGATTTAGCTTCAAAGAAAACCACTTCAACACGCCATCACCCAGCTCGTTTCCACCATGAGCCTCAAAAACAGTTCCAAGCAAATCCACCACACTTCAATCTTGAACGGTAAAAAGATCAACAAGATGATTTCTTATCCTTTACTATGCTGCAGACCAAATTTGCATCCACATACTCCATACATTAACCACGCATTCAATCTTTATCAATACCCCAATTAATAGCAATATCCAGTATCACAGCTTTCCCAACCAAAAACAGCAGCTTGCTGGCACCATCTCCATAATAACATTTGAAAATTATTTGCCCATCAGAAAACTTATCAATACAAAACCTGGGAATGCCTCTCACCGATCAACATAAATAGAATTCAGAGCCACATACCAAACCTCTGATATATCCAGACCATTGCCCTGCATCATGATCAATCTGCTCCAACTCTCATCCACCTCAAGCCCAACACCAAACTGCCAGCCACCATCATACCATCTTCCCATAGCATCCACTTTGAAATAGTCTCATGAAGCAATATCCTTGGCAATGCATCCATTAAATGACTATAGTATCTGTCACCCTTTGGAATAACCACCCTACGCAAGAAAAACAAGAAAAATAGATTTTCTGAAATTCCATAAAGCCTTCACCGCACACTGTAACTATGACCATCACCAAGCTCATTACAAACATGAATCTCACAACCAATTCCAAACAAACCAACCCCACTTCACCATTGCTAGGTAGACAGTTTAACACCGAAGGTTCCATATCCTTTACAATGCTACAACCCAACTCTGCTTCCACATACTCCATACTGTCAATCACTGAAGCAATCTGCACAATACAGCATTCCACCACTTTTAAAGAGCTCTCCCTGAATAAATTAACCCGATTTCGACACAAACCGTATATAAGGCATTCCCAATCTGTCTAATTTACAAATCCCAAACAACCTTCTGTCATTAGAATCACCATCCAAGAGATGAACCCCATCAAGATCGAAAGCCTTGTTAGCTAAATAATCGGCCGCCATATTCGCCTCTCTATAAGTATGCGTACACCGTACATTAAATTGGCGGACTACCTCCTGAATGTTGAGAACCGGAAATCGAAATTCTCAACCACTGTAGGATGCATCAATAATATTTAGGGCAGCCAAAGAATCCGATTCCAGCCATAATGGGAGAAAATTGTTGGCAACACATAGTTCCAGACCCTTCCATATTGCTACCAGTTCAGCTCTGATGTTAGAACCCACTCCTAAAGTCCCATGCATCGCCTTGATGACCCGACCGTCATGGTCCCTTACAAGAAAATCAAAAGAAGACATCCCTGGATTTCCTCTTGAACAGCCATCCGAATTGAGTTTATAAGTTCCCACTCTAGGTTTCTGCCACCTAACCACATAAATATGATTAACAGTTTGTAGTTGAACCTTTAGGCCAAAAGACCGAGCCACCATAGAAAATCCCTTCCAATGCCAATCTTTAATTAACCCAGCTGACATACCATCAATCACATATTGAACAATTTTCCTTATGATTTGCTAAGAAGACCCCTTGATGTCACGATGCTTAGCATCATTCCGTGCCACCCACATAAACCACAGTATAAGGAAAGGGACGACCTCTCGAATGTGACCTTGCTTCAACCAATTGTTACCAACCCTCCATTTGGTGATATTAGTAAATTCAGTAACTTGAAACAAAGATGCAAAATAACTCCAAACCTCCATAGCTACTTGACAACGGAAAAAAGGTGCCTCCATGACTCCACCACCCCACAAAATTGGCACTTAGACGCCAAACTTACTCCACGATGTTGTAGAATGGAGTCCACAGGCAAACGCTCCAGCAAAAACCTCCCAATAAAGATAGAGATTTTAGGAAGTAAAAGTTTACTCCATATAGAACTCCCCATGTCTATGATTTGCCGCCGATCCCTAGCACACTGCCAAGCCGATTTCAGTGAGAAAACCCCCTTAGGAGATGACTTCCATATCATCAAAGGAATTCCAGCAGGCTATACAAAACAATCAACCACCTCTACAGCCACATCAGCTGGCAAAACAGCCCTTAAACAACCCCCATTCCAACAGTTCTCCTCCCTAAAATCCGACACTAAGGCTTCTTGATTCCCTACCACCTCACAAGAACGAAATAACGGGCCTCTATCAAGCCATCCATCGTACCAAAAACTTAGCCGACCATCACCAACTGTCCATCCTATTTGATTCTCTACCAACGCACGTACATGCACCATTCTTCTCCAGGTCGGAGAGGCATTCCCTTTTAGAGGAGCAATTACTGGAGACATTGCACCACAATATTGTCTAACGAGATACTTTTCCCAACTAGTGTTTTGCGCCCGAAACCTCCACCATAACTTTAATGAGATTGCAGTTGACACCTCCAAAAGCCTCCGCACACCTAACCCTCCTTCAAGCTTCGGTGTACAAATAGTATGCCACGATATCCAGTGAGCTTTCCCTTTTGAAGCCGACGATCCCCAGAAAAAATTTGCACATATCATTTCTAATTGGTGCAAGATTGTTTTAGGAGGTAAAAGAACCTGTAAAAGATAAATAGGAAGTGAGCTCAAAACACTTTGGATTAACGTCAATCTACCCCCATGGGAAAGCCTTGAGATATTCCAGCCCAACAGCTTCTTCCTCGCCTTCTCTATCAAAGGTTGGAAATAAATAGCTTTCCTGTTCCCCAAGAATATAGGAACCCCCAAGTATAGTAGAGGCCCGATGCCTTCACTAAATCCAGAGGCCATAGAGATATTTAATTTCCGGACAGCAGAAATCCTTTTTGCTGGATAAAAGGAACTCTTCGATACATTTAGTAATTGCCCAGAACACAACATATAAGTATTCAAGAAAACCATAATTCTTTTGACATTGTTAATGGAACCATTCATGAATATCATAATATCATCTGCATAAGCTAAATGAGATATTCTGAAATCACAACCAGTAGCAAAAAACATCTGAGGAAACTTGGCAAATAAATTGTCCAGCCCTCTAGACAAGTATTCAGCCGCTATAATAAACAAGAGGGGTGACAGAGGATCCCCTTGGCGAAGCCCCCTTTTTGAATGAAAAAAACCTGATAATGTCCCATTAATACGTACCGAAAACCAACAATCAATTATACAACGTCTCACCATGTCAATCATTGGCTCGGTAAACCCAAAAGCCTCCATAATCTGAAACAAAAATTCCCACTGAATTCTATCATACGCTTTGGCCATATCAAGTTTCAAAATAAGGTTGCCACCTCGAATATGGTAATTCAACTTATGATATAATTCTTGAGCCAGTAAAATATTATCCGAAATGTTTCGACCAGCCGCAAATCCACTTTGCGTAGGAGAAATAATTGCATCTAGCACCTTCCCCAACCTATTAGCAATCAATTTGAAAATTATCTTATTCGAAACATTACATAGACTAATAGGTCTAAAATCCTACCATCTTTGGGTACCCTCAATCTTAGGAATAAGAACTATCGTGGTAGCAGCCATGCCACGTGGAAAAGGACTACCCCGAAAGAAATCCACCACTACTTCATAAACATCTGATTTAATGATCTCCCAGCAGGTCACATAAAAGGAAACAGAAAAACCATCAGGTCCTGCAGCACTGTCTGTACTCATGGCCAAAATCACCTGTCTAACTTCCTCTATAGTCGGTATGACTGATAAACTCAAATTCTTCTCATCATTGATCAGTCTAGGAATATTCTCCATACTTGCCGGCAGAAGAGATGTAGTATCATCAGACAATAATTTCTCAAAGAAAACCGCTCCTGAGACTTAAATTAATTCTGGATTCTCCATGCATACACCATCCTCCCAAATTCGAAAAATACGACCAGATAATCTCCTCTTCTGAGCCAAATGGTGGAAGAACTTGGTATTTCTGTCACCCTCTCCCATCCATCTAACTGCCGCTTTTTGTTTCCAGAAGTCCTCCTCCATGTATAGGATTTTATTTAATTGTGCCTGAGACTGAGCCATTCACACTCGATTTTCAACTGTAGGATTTGAATCAAAACTCTTTTCAGCTAATGCAAAATCACTTTCAGCCCTTTGCACCTTCTCATGAATGTTACCAAATACCTCTGCATTCCACCATTTTAAATGATTTTTCAAACGCTTTAGTTTGATATGTAGTTTATGCATTCCAGTTCCTTGACAAGGGAGCAACCAATTTAACCGAACGGTAAGAAGAAAACCAGCATGTCTTATCCACATATTTTGAAACCTGAAAGATGATTTTGGAAGCCCAAAAGCAGGAAAAGACAACAAGAGAGGGCAGTGGTCAGAAGTCGCTCTGCTCAAATGTTCCACCTTAACCCCAAAATCTTTAGCACTCCAAGAAGGGGACAAGATCACCCTGTCCAATCTTTTCCACACTCTATTATTGGTCCAAGTAAAAGAGTCTCCCACAAAGCCCGCATCTAAGAGTCCAGACATCATTAAGAAATTATTAAAGTCTCTTACCGCCCCCGGCTTTGGCAAGGTTCCTGCCGAGTGCTCCATGGGGCCTGTAATAACATTGAAATCTCCCCCAACCAACCAAAGATCGTCCAGAGTTGGCTTGACATCTAAAAGTTTCTCCCATAGAGCCTTCCTTTCAATACTATCACAAGAAGCATAAACCACTGTGTAACATGTAGGAAAAAGATGTGAACTTAACTTGACATGAAGGAATTGACCATGATCCAAAATCACAGAGCATTCAATGTTTTGATCACATAAAAACCAAATCTTTCCAGAGCAATTTGACACCGCATAATCAAAACCCAATCTTCTGTTAATAAAACTCACATCAAGAGAAATAAATGGTTCCAATATTCCCATGAAATTTATGCGATGCATCTTTCTTAAATGATGTAAACGGCGGATAGTGGTATTATTCCCTACTCCCCTAACATTCCAGATGAGGCCAAACATTAAAACTTAGAGGAAGAGGAAGCTTTTAACCTATTAGATTTACTTCTGGTCATTACGCCAAAAGGAAACATACTAGCATTTTCACTCAGATTCTTACCAACCGGAATAATGGTATTGTCCGCACCCGTAGTAGTAGGGATATTTGGCAAAAGACTGGAGTTCTCAGCAGTCTTACTAGGCACCAAGGTGAGTGATAAAGACCTTTGCAAAGACAAACTGTCATCCTCTGTTGAATCATCATCCTCCACAAACATCCTTGATTTATCAATACCCACCATAGTCTCCTGCATCCCATCAGATGATGAACTTCCTCCCCGATCAGAATCTGCTGGCACTTGATTTAAAGTACAAAGCCCCAAATGTCCAGTGGGCAGAGGACCACCCAATGGTGTCCCTGCTGTGAAAAAAATCTCGTCCGGTGCTTCATCATCCCCAATACCATCGATCTTCTTATAGGGAATAAGATTTAAACCCCCATCTAACCCTCTCTGCTTTGGGATGTTCATAATCTGCTCATTGCCACCAGTAGACTTTGTAGTTTGTTTATCGCCTGCTATTGTTTGCTGCTGTGCCGTTTCTAATGTCTCCGGTAATGCCATTACACCCTGCCGGCTTTGAGTAGCCTGTGTCATCTGCTCCTGTCTTGGCTCCTTCAAAGTAGACAAATCCACCACCTCCTTACCCTTGTCCGTCCGTTCACCCTTATCAGGAAGGTTGCCCTGGCTGCCCATAGAATCCTGAACCACAGTATCAGTTGAAAGTTCTTCACATTGCTTAGCTACAAATTCTTTTTCCACCCAATTTTGAGACTTGGACAACCCCAATCGAGCTAGCTTATTACTAGATTCTGCACTGCCTTCCTTATCCCATGCCTTGACTTTTCTTGTCACGTCTTCTATCCCATCTGTGTCCATCTGGTTTTCCTCGTTCAGAGTGTTCAAAATTTGAAAACTATTATCTGTTACATGCCTTTGTGTTTTCTCTTGTACCTGAGCATTGTGTTCTCCCCTCTTCTCCTTCCATGCCACCTTATCACCCCCATTTTTTCTCCCCATCTCAGCCCCTACATCGATAGACTCATCAGCAAGATCCTTTCCATTTCCAGCAGCATATCTCCTGTTTAAAAAAACCCTTAAATCTTCCCTGCCATTAGATGCTTCCTTGCCAACTTTCCAATGAGGTTTGGGCCTGTTACCATTAGCATAACACTCCAACTCCGAGTGGCCTAAATGTAGACACTTCACACAATAATTCGGGCACTTCTCAAATACCACTTTCTGCAATCTTTTTTCCTCCCCTATACCAATCCAAAACTCTTCAACCTTCGGCTTCAGCAAATCAATTTCCACACAAACCCTAGCCATGGTAAGTCTAGAACAATCTGCCGTAGCTTCATCCACCTTTATGGGGTTTCCAACAATCTTAGCAGCAGAAAACAACCCTCTCTTGTTAAACATATGTATTGGAAAGTCAGGAAGTTGAATCCATACTGGAACGACTGAAGACTCAGCCGAGTACGAGAAATTGGGAGTCCATTTGAAAATACGTAAAGGAACACCTCCAATATACCAAATTCCCCGAGTCCAAATATGGGTCATGTCTTCATTTGATGTTAAATGCATAAAAATATACTCGGATCGAAGAAATCTGATGTTATAAAAGCTAGATAGTCCTAAACTGCGGAAAGGCTTGCAAGACAGTTTGTGGTTTTGGCCGCAGGCCAGAAAATTTACCAATCAACGAAAACCGGAAAGGTTCAGCCATGTGTGAGATCTCTTCTTCAGAATAAAATATACCTGGCTTGTCGTTGTAGACCGTAGCAGGTTTGTAGTCATCTCCCACCTCTTCCAAGCTCTTCTTGCAGGCGCGGGGAGACGGAGGACGAAGCATAGCCGCATATGAAGATGGCCGATCACGACCCCCAGTAGATACACCTTTGGACGGCATCATCGGTACCTTCGGCACTTCAACAGAAAGTGGAGGGAATTCCTCAAGGTTCGACGCCGGCAGAACAGGACCGCCAGCGGCAAGAGCCGTGGGCGGAGCTCGTTCGGCGGCCAGGACCGCGACGGAGGTCACAATCGCAATCGCCTTCAGAGGGGAACCCCGCGCCGCGCTCGCAGGACACACTCAGGGGCGAAACCCTCGTTAGAAAAAGCCGTCGCGTGAGAAATCGCCGTCTCCGTCGCGTGTAGAGGAGCGTCCGTAGGTTTTTTGGTTTGGTTTAGAACAGCCACCGGCAAGTACTGGCCACCTGCAAGTGCTGGCCACAACCGGCGGCCAGAACAGCCGCCGGATCTTGAACAGCGGCAACGCCGCCTGAGGATCGCCCAATAAATCGCCCTAGAGAGAAATCGCCGCCGTTTCGGTTTAGTTTAGGGTTTAGGGTTAGGGTTTAGGTTTTATAGGGTTTAAGATTTAGGGTTTAGTGGGAATTTAGTTTTTGGATTTAGGGTTTAAGATTACGATTTAGGATTTAGGTTTATGGTTTAGGTTTTCAGGTTTAAAGTTAAACAAATTTAAGGGTTTAACATTTTAAAGTATACGGTTTACGATTTATGATTTGAGAGTTGTGGATTTAGAGAGATAAAAATCATATCATGTAACTCCTATCGCTATAGTTAAATAGAAAATGTAGTAATCATGTTTATATATCAATTAACAATAACAAAATTATACTTACAACAGGTGAAAGCAGAAGTATACGTAGGACCGCGTGCCCTTAAAGCAGGAGTATGCTGGAATTCACGAAACGTGTAAACCTGCAAAAATAATATTCAAAAATTAATCAACACTAAATTCACATCATGTATCTTAAAAATTATGTAATATTTATACAACACACTAAACTAAATTAACATCATGTATCCTACACCAATGCAAGCACCGGCCAGGCCCCGCCAGCACCTCCCCGCGCCGACCGGTGCCTCCCCGCGCCCGGACAGCACCTCCCCGCGCCCGGACAGCACCTCCCCGTGCCGGCCAGCACCTCCCCGCGTCGACCAGCGCCTACCCGCGCCGACCAGCGCCTACCCGCGCCGACCAGCGCCTACCCGCGCCCGGCCAGCACCTCCCCGTGCCGGGCAGCACCTTCCCGCGCCGACCAGCGCCTCCCCGCGCACGCCAGCGCCTCCCCGCGGCCGGCCAGCACCTCCCCGCGCCGGCCACCACCTCCCTGCGCCGACCGGCGCCTCCTGCTGCCGGCCAGCACGTCTTCGCGCCGACCGGCGGCTCCCCGCGCCCGGCCAGCACCACCTGGAGCCGGCCGCCACCTCCCCGCGTCGATCGGCGGCGGCTCGCGCCCGGCCACGGCCAAGCAGGGGCCGCCCGCCGCCAGCGCACCGGCGGCGTCCCGCGCCCGGCCAGGGCCAAGCAGGGGCCGGCCGGCCGCCACCACCGGCGGCCGCACCGGCCGGCCAGCGCACCGGCGGCGGCCCGCGCCCGGCTAGGTGCACTCCGGCGCCGAAACCGAACCCACAACGAAATAAACGAGGAAGAAGGGAGGACGATGCTTACCCGTCGTTTCCGGCGAGATCCAGAGGCCAAATCGTTGGTTTTCCGTCGAGATCCGGCGAGATCGGCGAAGTCGGCGGAGAGGAGAGGAAACAAAATCGCGAGCGCGTAAAGGAAAAGAACCGGATCTAGGGTTTAATAAGTGATTTGCGACGAAAATAGTTCGTCGCAAAATTCGTCGCCAAATTGGCGACGAATATGGACTTTCGTCCCCGATTCGGCGACAAAACTTGTAATTCGTCGCCAATTTGGCGACGAATTCGGTGTTCGTCGCCGAATTTTGGCGTGGGAAAATATCTTTGCTAAAATTTGGCGACGAACACGGAATTCGTCGCCAATTTGGCGACGAACAGGCTTTTTCGTCGCCAATTTGGCGACGAATCAGAATTTCATCGCCAAATTTGGCGACGAATTGCTTGTTCGTCGCCAATTTGGCGACGAAAAAACCCGTTCGTCGCCAAATTGGCGACGAATTCCGTGTTCGTCGCAATATTTCAGCGCCATTTGAGGATACTGTCTTTTTTTGCAACGATTTCATTTTTCGTCGCCAAATTGCGATGAATTATTTATTCGTTGCAAATTTTGCGACGAATTTGGCGATGAATTGTGTTTTGCGACGAATTTGACGACGAATTATTTTAGTGGCTAAATCGGCAACTAAAACTCTTTTCGTTCCAAATTTTGTTGCAGATTGGCGACGAAAATAAAGTTCGTCCCAAAATTCGTTGCAAATTGGCGACGAATATATTTCGTCCCAAAAATTCATCGCAAATTGGCTGTTTTTTTGTAGTGCATGC
>NW_027431547.1:0-2409 GCF_044706935.1 Curcuma longa
CTACTTGTAATTCATTGCATATGCTACACTTTGTCACTCCTTATTCTTTTACAATTGCATATTTTTACTCTTTTGCTCGGAGATCTGCTTTTTGTATATTTTGATTAATAGGATGCGATTTAGAGCCAAAACGATGCATTATTGATGGTGGAGCAAGGAATGGAGAAATGAGACTCGCACTGGCCGTGTTCATCATCACGGGCAAGTCTCTATTATAGCAAACACGAAGAAACGGAGGAAAATGAACAAAAGAGCAGAACATGGGTGGCCGTGCCCACCAGGCACGGCCGTGTCCCTCCAATAGCCTTGGTCGTGCCTACCAGGCACGGCCGTGCCCCTCCAACAGAGAAGCAACAACCCTGGCCGTGCCTCAGAGGCACGACCGTGCCTTCCTCCAGCAGCAGCCAGGACATGGCCGTGCCTCTCAGGCACGGCCGTGTCCCATTTCCAGAGCCACGCCAAGACATGGCCGTGCCTCCCAGGCACGGTCGTGTCTCATTTCCAGAGCCGTGTCTGCCTTTGGCCGTGCCTCACAGGCACGGCCGTGCCTCTTCCACAGAACCAAGACTGCACACGGCCGTGCCTCTCAGGCACGACCGTGCCTACCAAACAGAGCAGCGGCTGCACATGGCCGTGCCTCCTAGGCACGGCCGTGTGACGGGGGCGTGCTGGGGGCGTGTTTGGGCCTATAAATACATCCTTATGCACCTTTTGAAGGCTATCTTGGGTCATTCTCCAAAACCCTTGGTCTTGGCTTGGCGGCGGCGCCTCCCCTCTCTAGGGGAGGCCCTAAACGCTCCATCCTTCGCCGATCCACCTCGCCATTCATCTCCATCAGTCCATCCTACACCGGAACAAGAAGATCTTCAAGAGGGTGACCACGCTTCAAAGATAAGTCTTCCCTTTTCTTGTGGATGACTATTTTCATGTATTCCTCTTGTAAACTTCTTGTAATGGAGTAGATCGCTGAGTTTAGGATGTAGGATGAACATCTATGTGATGATGGTGATGTATGAACTAGTTTATGTCATTTTTCCTATTCAATGAAATGTTTACCTTTGTTTCATGTGTATTGTGCCTTGAATGTGTTTGATGAAATGTTTGAGTGAGCGCATATGCATGATTATGAGGGGTAGATTAATGTGTGGGAAGATCCTAGGATCGTACACCCGGGGCGCCTCGTGACAGGAGGAAAGCCTTTAACCGGACCTTCCGAAGTGATTCCTACATAGCGGTAAACCCCCATAAGGGATATCTAATGGTTGATGGCCACTAGGACAAGGTCCTTAACAGGGTACTCGGTGACAGAGGGTATGGCGTTGGATCGTACACCCGGGGCACCTCGTGACAGGAGGAAAGCCTTTAACCGGACTTTCTGGCGTCACCTTTACTAGAGGGCCACAACATAGGACTTCAAGGTCAAATGCCAACAAAGCCTGACGAGGTCGAGTTGGTATTTTGGTTAGAATCCCTACAAAGTGATAGACATTGAGAGTAAGGGAACGAACATGAATTAGGGACTTCACCTAGCATTGATGTGAAACCGAAATCATAGACTTATTCATCTCACCCATAAACCCCAAGCCAATCTCTCTTTCTCTCACACACACAACCAACATCCTCAACCAATACCAAAACTTTTAGGGATTTAATCGTTTCCCTAAACCTAATTGATTTAAAAAGGTAAGGGGCTAGAGCGATCGAAATCGAGCGGAAGGAGTTGAAAGAGGTAAGATCGGTTTAGATTTTGGGTACCTAGGTTTCTTTGCTTCGAGATTTTGTTGTGATTTCGAGTGGGTTTCAGATTTGAGATCGGAGATCCAAGCTTGATTTGGAAGTTGAGTAGATCCCCTGATCCGGCTGCCAGTGAATAAGGAGGAGTCGGATTTTGGTAAGTTGAGATGAGGTTCTCATTTTTTTAGGGCTTCTTGATGTTAGATATATCTTCTTCCTTGGTTTCAGATCCTTGATTTGGATTGGAGCCGGTGAGGTTGTGATCGGGTATTAATCAATCGGAGAAGAGGAAGAAGAGGGATCTGTTCGGTCAGTAAGGTAAGTTGCATTGGATTCTTTGTAATTCCAGGGTTTTGATCTTGGTGTAGAGATTCCTTCTTGAATTGATCTTGAGCTTGGATTGATGGGCAGATCCACTGAATTTTTATCGGATCAAGTGTGGAAGCTGTGTCGGCAGTAAGCAAGAAGAAGAAGGTGAGGTAGGAGACTACGAATCTAAGGCATCTACTGCTATTAGAGGTGAGATTTTTACCTTGCCTTTGGTTTATCCCTGTACAATAAGAATTTTGTGGTGGAATGTGATGAATAAGTTTATTAAGGGTTTAGGATCATTGTGATTGATTTGTTATTGGTTGATCTGTTAATTTAATCCACCGTTCTATTGGGTTTAAGTTG
>NW_027431548.1:0-12101 GCF_044706935.1 Curcuma longa
GGGACCATGTTAAATCACTATACCATTTTCTTTATTACTTTTAACCTTAGTTCATTATTTATAGAATTTTGATTGTTCTCAAAATTAAGCTTGATCTTGAAAAACTATTATTATATTCTGCTGCATATTTGATAAGCTTTTAAAATACTTGGATATTTAAAAGTATTATTCACCCCCTCTAGCATTTATCTTGATCCAACAATTGATATCAAAACAGGATTTGGTTGGTTTAGACTAGGAAGTTTCAACATGTTATATGTCTAGAAAAATTCTACCTAAGTATTTCATTATGACTCACCACTTGGGAATTTACTTGGTGCATTATTCGTGCAACCTTCAAAGGACTTCTATTCCCTAATCCAAATCAAACAGGATCTCACAATCTTTCAACCAATCACTAGAGTCGGGCGTGTGATTTTTTCAATTTGGCACTGGTTTTAATTAATGTATTTAAATAGTTTTTTGTCTTCAAAACATAACAATCTAATCTTTATTTTTTGCTTCATTTGTGTATATACCACTTTCCCAAGAACAATGAAAGGATACTCTACCTTTCAAAGTGTTGGAGATATTTCTTTTTGCTTTCTATATCCTTATACAGCTAACTAGATTACCTTGCAAGAAGGATACAATACCGCCCGTCCTTCTTTCTTTAATGGCAACAATTGTACCATCCGTCCTGTTTTTTTTAATGACAATAATTTTTTCCTTTTAGAAAGGAATGGAGTACTATTTTATGACAATGACAGACATTGAGATATGGTTTATCATTAAAGATTGATTTGAAATGCCAAAATATAACCTTGGAGAACCATTGGAATTTGTCAAGTGATTAAATGATATGACAAGTAAAGCCCAAGCTAACGCTAAAGCCATATGGACCCTTCAATGTGGTTTAGCTTAGGAGTAACTTAGTAAAGTGGGGTCCTTTAATAGCACAAAGGAGCTCCGAAATAAATTAATTGAGTTGCATAAAGGAACCCTTGACTCAAGAACATCCAAATGGGACCTACTCATGAGTCAACTCCAGAACTACCAAAAAAAGGAAGGGAAACTGTGAGCCAATTACACAAACAATTCAAAGAAATTTTGAACATCTCCATGCAATTAGAGAGTGTATTGAAAATTATGATCCGATCACCTATGCCTTAAAAGCATCCCTTGATCGAATTTATGGGCATTTATGTAGATGTTCACAATGTTTCTCAGAATTTATCATTAATCAAATTAGATAAATTATTTAATGAATTTGAATTTCATGAGGAAACTAATCTTGAAACCAATGAGAAAGGCATGTCTTTGATTGCAGGAAAAACCAAGACTAAGGAGTTAAAGTCTAAGCTTGAACTCGAGTCAGAATCAAAAGATGAAGAGGATGAGGAGAACCTTAACTTAGAAATAGCTAATCTTGCTCGGAAGATGATGAAGAGGAAAAGAAAGATGTTAAAAAGGTGTTCCAAAATAAAACCAAACAGATAACTAAGAGTATAGGGTCAAAGAAAGTGTCATATGTTATGGGTGTAATAAGAAGGGACACTACAAGTTAGAATGCCCTCAACTTAAAGAAAAAGATCTAGAAAAGCCCAGAAAAATGAGAAGGAAGAAAAATACTACTTAGGATGAGTCATCTTTAGAACAATAAGAGAAAGATGAACCAAATCACCCTGTTAGACATGACATTTATGTCCCAAGATGAAGCAGCAAGTACAAATCAATAAGGCTCAGAAGACGTATTTGAGGATGATGATTTGCTCAGCGACTCAGAAGAGTACTGATGAGGTATGTGATCCTCAAATTGAAAATTTGTATTAAACTATAACATGACCCTCAAATCAAAGGATAGAGTTAGGTCACTCCTTGAGGAGGTAAAAGACCTTAAAGAGGAAATCACCTCTTCTTCTTCCATTAGTAAGGTTTAAGAAGGAAACTCAATGCAAGTCGAAAGACTTATGGAAGAAATTTTCTCTTTGAAATAAAGTTGAAGATTTGAGGAAAACACTAGAATGGTTCATGTTGAGTACCAATTATCCATACATGATATTTGGATTTCAACGTGCACGAGAAATCCTATAATAAATAAGTTAAGTGCACAAGAAATATCATACATGCCATTTGTTAGTAGGAAATCAACTTTACTTTCTAAGAGTGTTAATGCTTGGATTCTTAAACAGTTTCTAGTAAACAAAGTTTGACCCAATAGCTATTGGGTACCAAAACAACATGCACCAATAACAACAACAACAACAAGCAACCAAGCCTTATCCCACTAGGTGGGGTAGGTTATATGGATCTTTCTACGTCATTGGGCTCTATCCTCTATTATATTACTATTTATATTTAAATAAATTTTATTTTATTTTATTGTTGTTATCAAAATAATATATACATTTTTAATTATAGGTTTAGCGAGGAACGAACAAGTGGATGCTAGACAATGGTTGTTCCTGACACATGACCGGATAACGGGAAAAGTTCACTAATCTCAAACTCAAAGACATAGGAGCAGTGTCTTTTGGTAACAACGACAAGCTTAAAGTGTCTTATGACACAGTAAACCAAGACTGACCCACACCCATATGAGACACATTTCAAAAGTGAGTAGAAATGACTTAAGTAGATGATTGCCTATGTTAACTTATAGTAAGGATAACATCTATGATGCATGCTAGGAAGGTAAGAAGGAAAGCATAGGATACAATGGACATAGAATGACTAACCAAACTAGAACTATTTATATTTTAGAATTGTTACACTTGTTTGATAGTCATTGAGTCAAGACCCTAAGTGGTAGTCAATATTATCTAGTCATAATCGATGATTTTTTACAATTCAATTGGGTTCACTTTTTAAAATATAAGGATGAAACCCCAGATAAATGTCTAATTTTGTAAATTAGTTGTAAATGAGAAAAACACTAAAATTAAGAAAATAAGAAGTGACTATAAGGGTAATTTGAAAATCATAGGTTTAATAAATTTTGTCTAGAAAATGGGTACAAACATAATTTTCTTGTCTCGGAATTTTGCAACAAAATGAGGTTGTAGAAAAGAGAAATTGAACCTCACAAGAAGCAGCCACAATCATGTTATTGTTACTTTTGGGCTGAGACAATCAATGCTAATGTTATATACAAAACCGTGTTTGCTTAAATAAATTTCAACATAAAACACCCTACGAAATATACTATAACAAATTACCATCCATTAGACACATAAGAGTGTTTGGCTATAAAGTCTACACTTCAAACACCAAAGCTAACTTAAATAAAGTTTATGCTAAGGCTGATGAAAGAATCTTCATTGGATATTCAACTACTTGTGGCCTATCAAGTCTATAATAAGAAAATTTTAGAAGTTGAGGAACTTACTAATGTTATATTTGATAAAAATACAATAACTTATGTAAATTACAAATAGACCAAAACGTGGTTAAATTAGTTAACTAGAATTTGAAAAACCAACCCTAGGAAGCACTAATCCAAGAGAGTTACCCTAGGAAGCACTAATCCAAGGGAGCTAAAGATGACTTAAACGAAATCAAACTTGAATTAAAACTAAAACTAAATTTCACATAATGAAGCAGATATACAAACCATGGTTCGACCCATATTGGAGTTTCAGTTTATCATTGGAACGATACGGTTTTGGTTCCATATCATGCCGTGCTGATATGATTTTGGTATTTTTTAAATATAAAATATATTAATTAAAATAAAAAATTTAACTTAAATAATAAAAAAATAAAAAAAATTTAATAAAAAGATAAAAAAATGGGATTGTTGTGCTTTTATATGATAAATAAATAAATAAAAATTTTATCATATATTTTTGAATTAAAATAAATAATATATATATTAGTTTAATAGGATAGTTCTATTAGGGTTTGACTAAGTCTGTTATACCTTGGAGTTGATTGAAATTATTAATCTAAGTTTAATTAGAAAACTTAAGTTTCCACTGCCTCTCATCTGTGCACCTATGCGCCCGTATGACGTCCTGCGTCCCTGTTGTGCATCCGACCGCATACGTCGTCTTTCCGTCCACACGAGCAACAATAATGTTGGTGCCACCCTTCTTGTCCTGCGTTGCTAGCGACCAGCTTCTTTGCCACCACCTCATGTCCATGCGCTGCGAGATGTCCCATGACCAACGACTGTGTTCGCGACTCATTGAGGTGCCTTCGCAACCCCATGGCAGCCCGCAGTACTGGGCGGCGGGCGAAATGATAAATTTCGCCTATTTTGTCTGACACGGTACAAAATTTTAAACTATGATTCAAATTGAACCTTAATCCACTAGGACACCAAGAGTAGCTCTAGTCAACCATTTGAATAAATTTTAGGTGACATAAATTAAGGGAGTAAGAAAAAGATCATTTTATAAAAACTTAAGTCAAGTTAATCTCCAAATTTGAAACAAAAAACCATAGACGAAGTATTGCTTGATCCTAGCCTTAATCTCCAAACTTGAAACCTAAAATCAAAGACGAAGCACAAGTGATTTTTAAAAATAAATTGGATAATAAAGGTAATATTGTAAGAAATAAAGCATAATCAGTAGCATGTCGCTTTAGTCGAGTTGAGGGATTAGACTATGATGAAACTTATGCCTCTATAATTAGACTTGAGTCAATTAGAATGTTACTAACATACATAACCCATAAAAGATTTAAACTATATAACAAACAGATGTTAAGTTTGCATTCCTAGATAGATTTATAAAAGAAGTCTATATTGAGCAACCACTAGAATTTGAAAACTTAGAATGCGCTAATCATGTGTTCAAATTTAAAAATACCTTATATTGTCTAAAACAAGCACTTGGGATTTGGTATAAGAGTTTGTCAACCTATTTAGTTTCTAAGGACTTTAAGTGAGGTGAAATTGACTCAATCCTATTTGTTAAAACTTACAACAATAATATTTTCATAGCTCAAATATATGTTAATAATATAATTTTTGAATTAATTGATACAAAATTCTTAAAAGAATTTATAAATTTAATGGAAAGTTAATTTGAAACAAATCTTGTAGGAGAACTAACCTTCTTCTTAAGACTTTAAATTAAACAAACCAAAGGAAATCATATACATCAAAATAACTATGTAGAAGAATTAATTAAATGGTTTAGGATGAAAACTCTAATAAAATTGCCGCACCTATGCCAATAAATTTAAAATTAGATCACGACCTAGAAGGCAAAAGTAAACGTTAAGTATTATAGGAGTTCAATTGACAACCTTCTATACCTAACTATTAGTCGACTTGATATTCTATTTATTGTAGGTATGTGTGAGATTTCAATTGTGTGCCAAAGTGTCTCACTTGTTTATTGTTAAGAGGATTCTTAGATATCTCAAGGGTACTTTAAATGTTAAATTATGATACTTAATTTTTAATTATTTGAGTATTTTGACTTTGACTATACTAATGGGAGTTGCTCAATGTTAGGTTCATCACTGGTGAGTTGGAGTAGTTGTAAGTAGCACTGTGTTTCTTTATCCACTAGTGAAACTAAGTATATTGCAATGGATGAGTGTGTAATTTAATTATTATGAATTAGAAGATTATAAGCTAAATTACACAAATGTTAAGGTACTGTGAGATAATATTAATACAATTAACTTAACTAAAAATCATGTGCATCATTTAAGAACAAAACACAGAAGTAAAATATCATTTTATACAAGACCATATTGCGAAAGGAAATATGGTAGTTAACTATGTCGAGCCAAAGTCAAACCTAGTAGATATCTTCACAAAACCCTTAGCGAAATCAGAATTTAGTATTCTCAGAAGAGAACTTGAAATGCGCCCAGTAGAATAGGATTTCCATATATGTATTTCTTTCTTTCTTTTGTACATGGATATAGAGTAGATTCTACCTTAGAAGTGCATGATTCTATAGATTAAGATAGCCTTTTGCATCTTCCAAAGACCTAAGGTTAACTTGATTATATATAGAGCCACATAGATGGGGTGAAATGCTAGGAATTGCTCTTGGTTCTAGGTGCTTATCATGTGCATCAAAATGAAGCAAAATATAAAAAGATACATTGATCATTGAGGGGACCAACTTTGTTAAAACTTATGCTCAATATGCATTAAATTTGAAAATCCTAGTTGGATATCTTTTTCAAAAATGTTTTAAAAAACAAAGTTATTTTCATAAAAACTATTTTGGATGTATCTAATAAGTTAATTGCTTTACCTGTATTTATTCAAATTACCAAGGTTTACCAACTAAATCAACTAAAATCAAAGTCAAACTTGATTTTAACTGACTAGACATGACCTAATCGATCATTAAAAATTGCTTTGACTGATCTGGTGGACCAGATTGCTCAATTGTGGTCGACCTTAGTAATTATAAAACTTGGATATCCATAAAATCTCGACATAACCATTTGAGGTGATAGCCACAAATTCACTATTTATGGTCAACCACATTTGGCCACTTAGTTGACTACAATTACTGACCACAATTACCTTTAAATTTGAGAAATTTATTACGACACAAAAATGAGGTAACTTTTTAAATCTGGTTGACCAGTAAGTCAATGTGGTCGACTAAAACTGTTGACAGTTTTAGTCGACCAACTTAGTGTGTCAATAATAAGTAATTTTAACCAATTATGATCGACCAACTTAGTATTCATGGTCAATCAGAGTCACTATTTCGGCATGCAGAACATCATTACCTTATTCATAGTCAACTAGAAATGCTATTTACGACCACAGAATATTCCGATATTGTGAGTGGTCGACCACATAGATTATCTGGTCAATCAAAGTGAATGGACTTTATATTGAAACCAAGCATTTGAGGTTGACCGCAACCCTCCTTTCTCATCGCTAATGGTCTTCTTCTTCGATATTTCTACAATCTGACCATTGGAAAATTGTGTTAAGTCCTATAATTCCCTTTCCCGAGCCCTATCATTTTTTCGTTCTCCATTTTTTCAAGCCAAATGAGCTTCAAAGATTAGATTTGAGAGCTTCTCGTTGGAGAAGCTATTTTCTCGTTGGCAAACCTTTTTGTTGTGACTTTTTTTTTTAACCTTCGGCTATCTTTTCAACAATTGGTCAACTCCATCGACTATGCCTCCTTGGTAATGATCCTAAACCCTAACTTATCCAATTTTTAGTATACTTTATTCGTAAAATTGTTGATTAATTATATTTACTATTGCACACATCAAAAATAGGTCTAGACATATTCGTACACGAACATGAGGAGGAGTCTTTCTAAGTCCCCCTCTACACTATTTTGAGCATAGACTTTCATTTCTCTATAAGCAAATGAGACAATTATTTAACTGTAGGTCTTATAAGTTTATTAGTGTCTGATACCTTAGCATGATTTTCTTTTTTGAGTTTTATTGGATTTATTAGCAATAATAGGGCATTATAGTTTATAAAAACTGGTGTTTTGTAGGCATTTAATAAATGTTGACTTGTGTTTAAAGTTTTATAACAACCTCGGGTGCATTGAGCCACTCACTTATACTACTAGGACAGGTTGCATGGACATCATATTGACCCTTTCAATGATTAGGGAGCACTTGGGTTGTCATCTTTTGACAAACCTTTTTATTAAGTTTCCTGTACAAGTCCATGCTCAAGCCATTTACAAACGTGTTCATGGATATTTTGTATACCTACTTCTATCAGGGTCAACATCCTCGTATAATCATTAATTTCAGTTTAATGCATCTTAGTGCACCTGTTAATGTTTTGTAAAAAGTTGTCACGGATTGTATTCTACCTTCGATGGTAGGCTAAAATTCAACCGTTACACCTCTCTGATGTATGCATTGTGATAGTGACTTGGCATTGATGTTGCTCAACAAATCTTCCCTTCCATTCCATCATTCATTTTTTTAGCACTATGTATAAGTTATATTGTCATATCATATACATTATTTCTGGCATCTCTAGGATTAGATGTTTCAAGTGGCTGTGTCAAATGTGTGTTTGAGTAGTTCTAGATTGGGCTCCATCAAATCACCTTGGTCGACATGATCAAGGGGGAGCATATGATGATCTAGATGCCTGATCGATACATTGCTCTAGAGAACTCTAACAATGATGACAATGATTTTTAATCAGTTCCCTAGGCACCACTTCCAGCACTTTCATGACCACCCATTATGGAAGAGAGACTAACATAGTTAGAGGAGATGGTAGAAGCTAGCTTTGGCATGTTAGGTGGGAAATCTCAACTTTTTACGAGTTCTGAGAAGGGTTTAAATCGCTTCAACACCAACAATAGGAGATGTGCTATTTGATGCAATCATGGCATATGAGCTTGATTATTATTATCTGCATACTTATCAAAATTTTCCAATTATTTGTACATTTATTTTATTAATGCTTAAATATTTGCTTATTTTATCTTTTTGCTCATATTTTCATATTTAGATAGATTAATTTATATTAGTTTTAAATTTTTAAAAATGTTAAAATTGATTTTTTAAATTTGTATTTTTAAAACATCACCCTAAGCCCCTCCCTCCCCCAGTTCATTTTCGATATGTGGCAAAGAGGGAGTTAGTAAACCTTAAGGTCATTTTTTATGTGTGCCAAAGTGGGTGTGTCTAATGCATAAAGTTAGATTTTTTTCTTTCAAAAAGGAGTCAAGTATTTTTTTTAAATGGATATTTGTTTTGATCAAACTAGTGTTTTGATGTATGATAAAGGGTTTAAAGTTAGCTATTATGTAATCTAACATAGGTCTCAAGTATGGAAAAAGACCAAAATGAGTCGAGGTGACTGAACTTTTGGCAAACTAGGTGAAATCCAAATGGGTTAGGTAGACTGGACATTTGGCAAGAATAAAAAGTCCTGGGTAGGTCAGGGAAGACTAGATACTAAACTAGCAGGAAGCTTTGGTAGGTTAAGAAAGATCAGATATCAAACATGTAAGAAGTCCTGATAGGTCGAGGATGATTGCATACAGGGGACCTTTTGACAAAGAAGGTTGTGAGAGAGCATCTTGTAATCTTGGGATGAGGGTAGTCTCTTACAACATTAGTGATTAACTTACCAAGAAATTAATAGGAGTTTTAAAGTCAAAGTCGAACAGATAATTGATCGGAATCAACTGAGTTGTGAATAGTTGCTCCACTTGATTTAACTTCTTAAGCCATGATCTAATGAATCAATATTATCACTATTTAATTATTACTCACTATTATTTTATGTACTTCAAATATTCTATATTTGACTATTAATATTTAAAAAAATAGAATATTGGTCAATTAGATTACAGAACTTAGTGGACCACAGTGAAAGTCTATTAATTTCTCTAGAAGAAACTATGTAATTATGATTTGGTCGATTAGATGGTGACAAGTAGTCGATCAGACTTAGTCGACCACATGAAAGTACTTGTCGACCACATGCTCATATGATACGGCTTAGACATAGTTAGTGATAAGGATCATAGCTCGAAGTTTATCCAAGTTGGTCCGCTACATGAACAGTAATGGTTGACCAAGTGTCCAATCAGCAACTGACAAAGCAAGTAGATAAAACTTTATCAATGAAGTCTATCTACATTAGTTGATCAGAATGTATAGATGATACAGTTAGCAGCTAAACTAGATAAAGCGATGTATGTGGCAGCTGATCTAGTTGACCAGAATCTGGAATGTGATCCACCAAATGAGTTGGTCGACTAGAATGGTAAAATTAGTCAACTAGGATTAAGATAACTTTTGCTGCATTTAGCGATTAAATATTTTTATCAAGGCAAATTTTGTAAAGGTTTCTTCGTCACCAAAAGATTTTTAGAAAGGAGAAAGTATAATGAGATTTTGATGAGTGATTCACTTAATGAATTATAGGTCGTGGAATAGGAATTCGGGGTTACCAAATCATGTTAAATTACTGTGTCATTTCCTTTATTGCTTTTAACCTTAGCTCATTATTTTTAAAATCTTGATTAATTTCAAAATTAAGCTTGATCTTAAAAAAATAGAGCAGCCCGGTGCACGATGTTTCTGCCAAAGCGGGTCCCAGGGAAGGGTCTATTGTACACAGCTTTACCTTGTGTACGAGGTCACACGGCAATAACTTTACCATTGCAGCAATACTCTCCTTCAACTTTAAGCTTGATCTTGGAAATCCAAAATTATATTCTCATGCATATCTAATAAGTTTTTAAAATACTTAAATTCAAACCCATTTTCGGCGTTCGTCTCGATCCTACAATTAATTTAGCATGAAAATTTTAACAACTTTTATGCTATAAAATATGAATAATTCATTTATTTATGAGGTTTGAAAGTTTATTCTATTAGTGTTTGAAGTTTGAACTTTCTAATTCAGTAAGATAAAGAACTAATTTCATGGTCCCAAATACTAGATTAAACACAAGAATAAGTTTACCTTGATACAGCTATTCAAAGAATTGGAAAGCCTATGTTGTGCAACTGTGGGCTTGGTAACACACTTAACATCATATTTTGTAGGCAAACTGCCAATTTTTGAGTCAGTTTGGTCAAGTCAGATAGGAACAATCACATCACGATTCTTACAGTGTCCTTGTTATACAACAAATCAAATGCACTATAAAGGAAATATGTCAGTGTCCTCTTTTTTACAAGATTGGATGGACAAAATCTAAGGAATTTTGATACTACTGTTTGACTTCATCGTTCAATATATGCTGAGAAGAGCTGTAGTTGCTGAACATTTTCAGATGCCTCGTGTACTAAATTTCACATATTGAGCACTGTCATTTTAGGTTAGTGGAACCTCTTTGATAATTGTTAGTCATTCTTGTTTGTGTTCATCTGATTTGACTTGGTGCGACCATTTATCAGAGACAGTAACTTTTGAAGTGAGAAAGTTCAAGAAAATATTCAGATGTTTCCTTTTGCTAGTCATACAACACTCCAACAGAAAGCCTTAGATTATTATCTGCAATAGTGTATATGAATTTCTAATGTTGTCTTGGTTTTTTGTTTTGGAAGCATGATCTCAGATTTACTATGCTAGAAAATATGCTTCCCACAGTCTTCTGTTTTTAATTGAATTTTATTAAAATGACAGATATGTTCTTAAGTGGGAATCCAGGAACATAATTGCCCTGAGCACTGCAATCCAGGATTGGCTTACATCAAGTGAGTCTTCAGAATTCAGCAACTTTAGCTTTCATTGCATAAGCCTTCTTTCTTAAAATTTACCATTGCTGATGCAGGGATAGCGATGGGGTTGATGAAACAAGGTGCAATGATGACTGTGCTAAGCTCTCTTTTAATTGCACTAGCATGGCCAGCTACCTTAATTGCAGCTACAGATTTTATTGATAGCAAGTGGTCAATTGCTATTGATAGGTACATGTAGAAAATATCAGTTACATTAACTAGTAGATAATTGGATGTTTTATGCTGAGATAAGCTACCTGAACTGATATACAAGGAAACACTCAAGTTAGAACTGTATTTTGATTTGCATAGAAATTTGTTTCACTGTGAAAAGATTATTTTGTGGTGATACATAAATTTTGTATGCAAGAGAGGAACAAATCTATTTTCCTGTTGCATATAGTATCCGAGTTTGAACTTAATCATACCAGAATTATAGACAGGTTAAATACTTTTTATCAATCTCATCAGTAAATTTTCATTATTGTAATTTGTAAGAAACTACTCATGAGAAATGATTTATCGTCTATTGCTTATTTTAGGTCGGATAAAGCAGGAAAGCTTCTAGCTGAAGTGTTGTTAAAAGGATTGCAGGGAAATAGGCAAGATTATAACTTAACCAGAGAGTTTCCTCCAGTTAACTGATCTCAGATAATTCTTTTGTCCACTTGATTGCCCAGGCCAGTCACACTTGTTGGCTTTTCATTAGGAGCTCGCGTTGTATACAAGTGCTTGCAGACACTGGCCGCATACGAAGATAATGGTGCAACGATACTTCTGTTTTCTTGTTTTCCTATCCTTTTTTTATTAACTCATTCAATCTGATCTACTTATAACTGATCAGAGGGAATTAGAAAGAGTTGTCCTTCTTGGCGCACCTGTATCAGTCAAAGGTGAGCAATGGGATATTGCAAGAAAGGTATGGCCATCAATATGTGTGTATATAT
>NW_027431549.1:0-8935 GCF_044706935.1 Curcuma longa
CGTTTTTGATTAAAAACATTGTTAAATAAAAAAAAGACAACACTTTTGACAAAAAGTGTTGTCGTTCTAGCGTTGTCTATTTGCTTTTTTCTAATAGTGAAGGAGGAACTCAGTCAGGTTTGCCCCTTCATAAGTGCAAAAGACTTGTGAAACAAATAGAAAAAGCTCCACAAGGAACGTCGGACACAAAGGTAGACAAACATGATTTGCTTCTAAATAATTTATATAATATAACAATGCAGGAAAACTAAATGGCTAGTCAACTCCACACCCTACTGCAATAAATACTCAATGGGTTGCATGCTATCAAATAGACCGTAGAAAATCATAATATAATAAGGTATGCTCTTAGTGCATTTCAAAGAAATAACTTTTGGGTATCGATAGTTGATGCATACAAGGTATCCCGAGACTTATATAAGATAAGTTTAGATCAGTTATTCTCTGAACTAAAACTCCATGAACAGACTAACACAACCAGGCTAAAAAAGGTATGACTCTTTTTATAGACCAAGTTAGAGAAAATAAGTAAAAGACTGAAGCATTAGAGGAGTCCGAATTCGATGACAACGATGAAACTACCACTGAACTAGTCAACCTTGTCCGAAAGTTGGTGAAAAAGAAAAAAGGATTCAACATACAATAAATCCAAAAAATAATTTGGAACAAGAAGGATGGATCAAACCAAAATGTTGAATTCACCTGTTACGAGTGCCAACAAAAAGAATATTTCAAAGTCAAGTGTCGAAATAGAAAAAGAAGAAATATTAAAAGACAAAAAAGACATTCAAAGTGACGTGGAACGATTCTTCATCCTCCAAAAAAGAAGAATAACAATGCATTCACTTGGTTATGATGCCCAAAATTGAGTCCGAAATCAAGTTCGAAATGGAATTTGAGTCCTAATCCGAGTCCAAGTTCGAGTCTGAAGCAGAATCTAAATCAAGCTATGGATCCGTATCTATTTTTGAAGAGTCCAATCCCATTGTAAGCTCAATTGAATGATCTAACTTATTTAATATAATTTTATACTTAAATCATAAATTAAAAAAATTAATGAATGATCAAGTCGCTTTTCTAATCTATGACCTTTTGGATCTTTTCACCTCCAATGAAAGAGGCAGTGGCTTTATGGATTCCAAGGCAAAGTTGAGGGAAAAGTGAAATACAATTAAGTCACCTCTTTTAATTCTCGAATTAAATTGGCTCTTCGATTCTCCAAATTTAAATTGTTAATGGTTGAAATCATCTGCAATTAAAAAAACTATCCCCTTCCGGGATTCATTCTTTTACTTATAAGAGCAAGTATATATTTATAGATCTTCTTGAGCTCATTGTAAGCCGAAATAATTGACATTTTTATATTTATTTTATCGAAACGGACACGCAGAAATTAAAAAAAAAACAAAATTATACAATTTTAAATGAAAAATCTTACATCGGCAACAACTGCGAAATATTCTGGGTCCGGCGCCGGTGCGGCTATCCAGCTCAAAGGCTCTGCCTCTCCCCCGCCCGATCCGACGTCGAATTCCCAGATTGATCCAGGTTGCCATCCGCAGGCGATCTGAACTCGGCGTAGGCCTGCTTCACCGGCGACCCCAGAGCGTGGTCCGCCGTGAACTCCGTCCACCCATGCCTCAGCCCCCTGTTGAGCCGCGCCACGAACCCAAGCTCCCGCTCCTCGCAGTATCGCACGAACTCCGACGACCAACACCAACCGCTCCCGGACTCACCGCGCGTGCCGTTGAGGCTCAGTCGGAAGCCGGCCGCGGACACGAGGTAGTCCGCCATGGCCTCCATCAGAGATCCTGGTGCGCCGCCCTCATCCCATAGCCAGAGCCGCGCGACCGCGCGATGCACCGCCGCTGACACGGCGGCTTCCGCGTCGGCCGCCGACATGACAGCGGGGTTGAGGAACACGACGTATTCGCCGGAAGCGGCGCCAGGGCCCACCGAGGCGATCGAGGTGAGGTCGACGCAGGCTAGCTGCACGGAGATGCGGTCGACCGGCTTGCACGGGAAGCTGTCGTCCGGGTAAAGAGCTTTCTCGGCGAAGCGACTGGCGCGGTGGATGATGCGGTGGGCGCGGCCGTTGGAGACGAAGAGGAGGTCGAAGCGGCGTGCGGCAGCGGATGACGGAGCCGCGGAGGAGAACACGGAGATGTCAACGCCCTTGGAGGCCTCGTAGTTGGCCCAAAGGGAGAGGGCGACGAAGGTGATGATGGCCGTAAGGCGTGTGAGGATGACGATGGCAGTGGGGGTGGAGGCGGCGGAGGAAGAGGAAAAGGAAGAAGAGGAAGAGGAAGAGGAAGATGTGGTGGCGATGAGTGACTCCTCCTGATCAATGGGCGATGACATGTTTAGAAAGAAAGGAAGAGAGTTTGTTCCCAAAATTTTCTCCTTGATATAATCAGACTGCTGCCTTAATTATCCCTGTGTAATTATAATGTGAAAGATATTGTATTATATAATAATGCAATAATGCAATGCATGTAGGCAAGACAGCGGCAGGTGGATTTGTGAATCTAATGACCTGGCAATAATGCAGGGGGGACTTATAACCAACATTACATTATTATTAATCAAGCATCAACAACATTATAACCTGGCAATAATGTAGGGAGGACTCATAACCAACATTACATTATTATTAAACAAGCATCAACAACATTATAGCCCTAGAGATACCGTGCAATTAAGGTTATCAAACGGACTAATCCAAAGTGGGATGGACTAACCTATTAAAAACCTATCATATGATAAGGCGAGGATGGAACAGGTCGGTCCACCAACTAACAGGTTGAAAAATTTTCAAATCAGCCCAATTTAATATGGATCACGGATTAAGCAGACTAACTCAATGACCTATCAAAAAATAAAAATATAGAAAATATTAAAATTTTTAAGTTTGAATTGTAGTTTAAAACAAATCAAATTGAAAATTTTAAATTTAGATTACGATTTAAATGGATCAATCCCACTAATTCATTGAATTTTTTTCCTTTAATTTTAAATTTTAAAGAAATAAATAAATTTTCTAACCCGTGAGCCAATTCACGTGGATCGCGGGCCGACCCATACGGGTCACAGACCTTTAAAATAGATATTTTAATCCACTTTAAAATAATTTGATAATATTTCAACTCAATCTATTTAAATGGCGGTGCAATATCAAAGTAAAAAAAAACTAAATTTAAATTTTAAATGAAATAAATATTTGACAGGTCGTATATTAATTAAATTCTAAATTTATTCAATGGACAAATTAATAAATTAAAGAAATATTGTCTACGTTGCAGATTAATCTAAAAAGAAAAACTAATAAAATTAAGTCTCAACTAAAGAATCATTCTTATATTCTTATAAAGTAAAAGGTCATTCAACTAAAGAATTAATCATTCTTATATTCTTATAAAGTAAAAGGTCATCCACATGTCAATTTTATATAATCTTGGCGTTTTGAAACCACATGTTAATTAACAATAATCTAGAAAATAAAAACAAAAACTATAGATATGAATCTGTAAAAAAAAAAATACATAGTGGCCATGATTTGTTAAATATTTAATATGAGAGCTGTTGAGTGGACAATATATTTCGGTCGGAAGAATATTGATAGAGTTGACATATTATTTGAATGGTCGAGAAAAAAACATGTATGTTTTGGCAAATGGGGAAATGGTTCTCTAGGATGTTGTTTCTTCCTATATGTTTCCTTGCGTGGAGAAGGGGAGAGGGAAGGAATTTCCTCGCATGTACAAGTTTTGTTTTGTTGCACCGTTGCTTTGTCTACCTTTAATTCGCTGACGATCCCAATTAATTAAAATCTGCCTAAGAAATTTCTATTCGAAATTAAAAAGGTTTGTTTAAAGAATATATATTTTAAATTAACATTATCAGAAAATCTGAACGTTCCTTGCTCTTTCTTTCTGTCCTTAGATTCCTTTTCTTTGTGGGTCCTTAGATTTCAAATTAACATTTGATATATATATTTCCCTTTTTTTAAACTAATTTCCCTGGCCGTAGAAAATAAGTTCTCTGTGATTGCCTACCTAAGAAATCTTTAGCTGATTACTTAAACAGATATGGATGAAAGAAACACGAGAATGGCAAAAAAGTAAATAAATGAAGGAGCATCATACATAATCTTATGATCTTTTGCCTTTCTCTCATATCTTTCATCGAGTATTGAACACTTAAGTGCATGCGTTCGATGCAGGGCCGGCTCTAGGCCTATGTCTAGCCCCTATTTTATTGAGTCCCTTTAAATTTTTTTTATATATTATACTTATTAAATAAAATATAATTATTAATTTATTTTAAAAATATATGAATTTTACTAATAAATATTTTAAATTATATCGTTTTAGCTTAGAGTTATATTTTAATTGATAATTTTAATTTTTATTAATCAAATTAGATTGGTTCAGTAATTTTTAATTTTTTATGCATTGAAATTATTTGATTGACAATTTTTAATTTTTTACAGGTTAAAATTAAATTTAATCGATATTTGTTAGTTTTTTTACTAGCTTTAGACGATAATTTTTAATTTTTTATTGATCATAGTTAGATTTGATTAGTAATTTCTAATTTTTTAATGATCAAAATTAGATTTAATTGTTAATTTTTAATATTTTACTACTCAAAATTAGATTTGATCAACAATTTTAATTTTTTTACAATCAAAGTTAGATTTGATTGATAATTTATAATTTTTTCTAAATAAAATTTGATCAATAATTTTTATTTTTTTATTCATCAAAGTTTGATTTATCGGTCAAAGTTAGATTTATCTAATAAATTAAAAATATTTATAATTTATATTTATTAGTAATTACTACCCTTTATAATTTTTTTAAAGTTCAAAAACATATTTAATATTTTTTTAAAATTTTATTTTTTTTCTCCATCTTTTTTCATCTTCATCATCATTTTTAACTCTTATTATAGTGTCGTCCTTGCATCTTTATAAGTTATTATATATACCTCTCTCTCTTTTTATAATCTATGGTTAATGTTAAGAAAACACTACCAATTAAATATTTTTGACAAGATAAATTTGATTGGTAATTTATTGAAGTTAATTGATTACTAAAAAATTTTAAAAAATTAAAATGTATATTAATAAATATTATAATAATTTATCATCAAATTTAATTAGTGTTTTTAATATTTTATTGATAAATTTAATTTTATTTAGTTGATTAAAAATATTTATTAGATAAATATATAAATTTTTTAAAATAAATAATATTTCAAAGTTTAGGAGAATTTTTTCCAATTTTACCAATAACGAAGTTGTTCTAGGCAATACTATAGATGATCAAACCAACAGCTAACGAACTGTTGATGTGCACGCTTCTCGAAGATGACCATCGAAAAAGATAAAGAAACTTGAAAAACACTTACAAAGAAGCTTAGAATGATGTCAGGAATGGATTTTGGCAAGTCACTTCGACGCTCAAATTAAGGTTTTGTATAAGGAACAAGATAAAGAACTTGGAGAAAATAGGATTATTTGTGTGCATACCTGTGCTCATGGGTATGAGCAACCTTTTATAAAGTGTTTATGCAGGGAGTATTAGATAATCAAACTATGATTTTGATAATGACAAAGAGTTTAAATTAAACTTATAAAGTTTACTAATAAACTAAACTGAGTGTGCAGATAGCATAGGAAAATCCTAATTGCGACTGGACAAAGGAAGTCCTAATTTGGAGGACTAGGCTGGCAAGTCATATCTAGAGGACTGGACAAAGAAGTCCTGGTCAAGAGGATTGGATAGGACGACTTGACATATCAAAGCAACAAGCAGGAAGTCTAGGCAGGTCTAGAGGACTGGATGTCTAGCAATAGAAGTCATAGGGGTCAAGGGTTAGATGCTGAGCAAAAATCCAACCAAGTCTGTGTTGGGATCATCCCTGTACAATGCGCATGTTTACACATTTTACAAACGTGTGCAACGAAAATATACAAATAATTAAACTAATTATTATCACAACACATGTATATAATACAGGAAATAACATGTATAAGCAATGGCGGATCCAGACTAGTTTTTCAACCGGGGCTCAATTTTTTTAATATATAATAAATATATATATAAAAAATAAAAATACAATTAATAATGATAATAATAAAATTATAAAATTATGCGCATACCAATAAAAAATTATTTTTTTATATTCGAACTACTACCAAGTTGCGTACAAACAAGAAGAGACAATTGTGTCCTACGAGTATTCATTCTTGCGAAGACGAATCCAACAAAACTGGTTTGAGTTAAATCAGAGATCGTTTGATTAGTAAACCAAGCGAACCAAGATTGAACCCAGTTTACTACAGTAATCGATTCAATCGTTATAATAAATCTAGATTTTTTAAATTGGTTTAGCTCTGTTATTGCGCTGACTAACCCACCATTACTGTATATTCCTTTTTAAATCAGGAAATCGATTCTTTAATCCCGATTCCCCTCTCCTCTTCTCTTCTTCGTTCCTTTGCTCCTTCGCCCGCTGCCTCGCCGCCATCGACGCCACTGCTACCGCCGGATCACCAACGCCTCCTCCCGTCCTCCTCACACGAAAACCACCGCAACTCTGCCCCCCCCTCCTCTGCCAACGCCGCTGCCCCTCCTTTGCTGACGACGCCGTCGCTCAACGCTGGACGCCATCGCCTTCCTCCTCCTCGCCGCTGCACAGGCCGCCGCCGCCACCCCGCCGCTGCCATAGCCCAGACGCCCTTCTCCTCTCGCAATCCCCTGTTGCCTAGCTGCCGCCGCACGCGCTGCTCAGAGACGCCGCCTCCTTCGTCGGCAAGCCTAAGGACAAGTTGATTAGGGTTTTCTTTAGTAAGTATTTTGATTTGTTGTTGGGATTTGTCAATTCCCCTAGCTTGTTCTACTCCATTGTTAAGAATTTACGAATTTGGTTCTGTGGGATCTCGGTTGGGCCCGGAGGATGGCGGAGGAGCAGCGACGATGGACCTCCTCCAAGTGCTACCGCGATCTCAGGGGGGGCTCAAGCCCCCCCTCGCCCCCCCTTGGATCCGCCACTGTGTATAAGGCATGATTGAAAATTAAAATTTTACAGAATAGTAAATAACTCTACGTACCTCATTGATGACGTTGAGCGATATTGGCATCAATCAAGCAGTCTTTGTCGAAGTTCCGCTTCTACTACTGATCTACGCTAAGCTCTTGTCTGGATGGCTTCGAAGTCACAAATAGCGTCATCGTCTTTGGTACTAGTCGATGATTGATAACGATTGATTCAAGAGAGAAGTCTAATTCCAAAAAACACGCAACAACGTTTGTCGCGATTATTTCTGGGATTTTCTAACTATCATCGAGAATCGTATTCTCAGTTTAGTTTTTGGTAGTCAACCTTTGATCGTCGATTTGGGATAAATAGTCAGAACATTTCCAATAAGGATGGAATAATCTCTAGAAGCTTTGTAAGCTTCCGCGAAATTGACAAGAGATCATTGGATGATTAGATTGACCAGTCGCATCCAGATAGCTCTTTACAAGAAGCATCAACAATGTTTCTTTTCTGGTATTTGCAACAGTCAGATGACCAATGGTTGTCAGACGACCAGCAATGACCAACAATGGTTGTACAGCAAGATACGACAATCAAAAATAGTTTCGACGATGATCTTTATCGGTGACCGGCAATAACCTTTTATAAGAGTTCCGACGGTGCCGTCCAACGACAGGTCTTCTTCTCCAGCTTCTGAACACAGTGAACATGTAACACTCGGAATTTCCTTCAAAGATTTCTGGATATTTATAAATGATAGATTCATTATGATAAAAAGGAATTATTATGAAATATTAATTCAGCTTTAAGAACGGTCTAAAACGTTACCTATAAAGGGGTTAAAGTAATGAAGGCTTTTCTCCAAAATCTCTTTCATTAGAACTAAATCAATTTGATTCATTTCGTCTTCATAAAATAGAGTCCATCATTTTTGTCTTTTATCTGGTTCAATCAGACTTTATTTCTTTCGTTCTGAAAATTCAATTATCAAACTCGTTTTAAATCTTTTTGAAAAACTTGTAGCACGTGTAACCCAATAAGTTCCTGACTATGTTGGTCGTCTGTAATTAACTATTAATTATAGAACGATCATTAATAGCACCTAGTAGTACATAGTGACCCACAATCAATCGAAAAATCAACGATCAATTTCAGAACCATTTCTAAACCCTCAGCAGCTACAATGAAGCGTGTCTCATTCCTTTCATCATTTTATACCCGTTTAGTTCAGGACATGATTTATATGTATCATTCCCCACTAGGCTGACTACGCCACCTAATCCAAATTTGCTTTCTTATCTTGTGGATTCAAGTTACTTATACATATGTCCAAGAGTATCATACTCTTATTATGCAATGTTTTGATCAAAGACTTCAAGTAATAATCCTGACAAACGGTCGCAAGGTATACATCTTTTCAAAAAGCGGTGAATTCTCTATGGACTACCCAAACACTTTCGAACACTTCAACTTATACCCAATCATCCGGTGACACCTCCTTAGAAATATTTACTTAAGATGTCAAAGTATAAATCTCCATAACTAACATGACTTGAATATTGTAAGTCAAAGTAAACTCGCACTTAAACTGCATTGAGATCTTCATTGATATATGCATAGAACCATATAAAATCTCATGGCAAATCACTCTAATGAACTATTTATATTTAACTAACATCCACGTTTAACTCTCAACATCCAATATCTCTAACCAGCAAGAACAGCTACTTGATAAACCAAGGAGTTTAAAATGTATTAATCGCAAATAGAATCGATGACGTCCGTACTCGTCAATTCATCAACTAGAAATAATTTAAATACATTCATAATTGCACATGTAAAGATGTTCATTAATTGTGATTCAATTAAAAATTCTCTCATGTTA
>NW_027431550.1:0-1545 GCF_044706935.1 Curcuma longa
TTTTCATTCTCAACGTGAATCATTTTCTCTCTCTCCTCTCCTTGAGTTTTTTCTTCTCCTTCTCCTCTCCTCTCTAGCCATTGCCAAAACCTTGATTGGGTGCTAGCACACCTTTGGTTTTGGTTCCACCGATTGTCCGTGTGGATACTTGTAGAGGAGCGGCACTTGACGCTCTCGAGATCCGGCACCGTTTGGACGAGCGGGATACGCGAAGGGCACGCACCGAAGGTAAAAGTCTTTTATCATGTAGATCTAGAGTAGATCTAGGAGTAGAAAACATGTATGTGAATTTTTATGTTTTCGCACGGATCCGGTGGCATGGGTTTCGGGGTTTCCGCAACGCAAAAAGCGGTTTTTGCGGCCCGAAAAACCCAACAGTGGTATCAGAGCCACGTGCGAAACACATACATGGTTTTATTCTAATTTTTATGAAAAATTAGTCTACTGTAAGTTTCTGTAATTTTATGATTTTTATAGTATTTTTGGGTATTTTTCTCGTAGAAGCGAAGCAACAAGTGTTAGGACACTTGTAGGCTTCGACTACCGAGAAAACTTCTCCGAAACGGCTAGATATCGCCCAAACAAGTTATTTTTGTTTTGGGACAGCGGCTTAAGGCGCTATAGGATCGTGTTAGGGACACTCGTGAAGGTTATTTCGCGAGTAGGGGTGTTGCCCCTAACCCCGCAAGGGGCGTTGTCCCGCGATCGCGCCCGAAAATCGCTAAACGGTACCGTTTCGGAATTGTGACTCAAAATTCTGTAAAATTATGATAAAATTGCAGAAATTTATAGAAATGCATAATTTAGAATTATGTGTAATTGTGATAATGGTTATGGCCCAAAAGACCCAATTAGATTGGACAAAAAGTGTTGTAATTCATAATACGGCCTGCGCGCCGTTTTGTGTGTTGTGGGTGTTGTACATTTGATACGCGACCTGCGAGTCGTGCCTTTTCTTTTTATATTCCTATTGTAAAATAGATTTAGACTCGAATGTAACTCGAGTTTCAAATTTTGTAATGTACAAAATGGAGCTTTGGAGGGTCCACCAAAGGAGGAGTTACAAGGAAGGTGCGAGCAACACTTGGCGGTCAAAGGGAGGAGCTTGGAGAAGCTGTTGACCCTAGGTTGACCGTCCGATCTTCTCATTGGCTTGAGAAGATCGTAGTAGGGCCATAACCAAATCACAAATTAATTAATTAATTGCTTGTGTGTGTGTATATGATGCATGCTTAGATTAAGTAATTAATTAGTGCCTTAGCGATTAGATTAGATCGTAATCGCGTATATGATACACATCGACGATTAGAATAGTTCTAAATCGCGTCAACTCGAAATGCCTACCACGTCTTGATACCTATCATTTGTAGTTGTTGATCTGCCAAAGCAGAGCGACACAAATTATCTTGGTGGGATACGGAGGGACAATCTTGGTCCCGCCTATCAAGGCCTGGATGAGTACAAACTCAATTAGATTGAGTAAAATAATTTAACTCAATTTGATCGGGTTAAACTGTAGGCATTCTTCCAAAAGTTGGGAAGATA
>NW_027431551.1:0-1626 GCF_044706935.1 Curcuma longa
GATGAATGATTGTTTAAAAAGGGGTTTAGAGTATTTCTAAATGGCCCTTGATGACAAAATGACTTTTAGCTTTAAGGGACCATAAGCAGGATAATTGTCCTAATGGCCTTATGGTTTAAATGTCTTATTAAGGGTTATCTCTTATAAGGGATAGCTTAAGATAAAAAGAAATGATTAACTATGCTCTGATAATGTTGCATGATGGGTTAAAGACTTGGCTATGAAGAGAATGAGAAAAAAAAAAAAAAATAATAATATATGTGGAGGTGCCAGGGATTGATCCTTGGACCTCCAATACGAAGCAAGCCAAGATTAACCAGATGGGATAGCATGATTTATTGAGAAAAGAATAGAGAACAATTGAACTAAATGTTAGGGGATAGGAAAGAACATGGAAGAGTAGTGGAGGGAGTAGTTACAAGGTGGTTACTCTCCACTTCACCCCACTACTCCCATTCTTTCTCTACTCATGCCTTATAAAAGCCTTTCCCTAGCCTTTCCTCTCATTTTTTCCCTCTCCTCACCGAAAACTCCTTTGCTCTCCTCTCCACCGAAATCTTCTCCTCTCCTCTCCTCTCTTCTCCACCGAAGCAATCTCCTTCTTCTTCCTTTGGTGGCCGAGAGCTTCAAGGGAGAAAGGCTCCTTCACCGAGCCAAGGAAGAGGAGCAAGAGTTCCTTGGGGGCCGAGAGCTTCAAGGGGAGAAAGACTCCTTCACCGAGCCAAGGAAGAGGAGCAAGAGGGAAGGGGTTTTCTAGAGCTCTAAGGGGATCACAATTGATCCTTGGGAGAGCTTTTGTAAGTATGTCTGCGATTTGATGTCATGAAGGAATATACGAGAGTTTCATAGATCTTTTTGCTATGTTTTTTGAAATGAAGTGTTTGTCAATTTTTGTGTTTTGTTCTGTCATGATGAATAGGATTCTTTGCAATGCTAATGGCTACTAAATTGTCACATTATAGATTAAAGCTTTATCTGTGATTATACTAAGTTCTTTTAGGATTCTGTGAATCCATATACCTTCACAAATTCCGAGTGTAAGAACTCTAAATTCTACTTCAACACTACTTCTTGCAACTACAAATTGCTTTTTATTTCTCCATGTTACTAGATTACCCTACACATGTACAATAGCTCGAGGTCGATTGTCTATCTGTAAGATGTCTCAGCTTAGTCTGCATCTGAGTACACAAGTATATCTCGATCTTTGTTCTTTCGAAATAGTAACCCATTGCCGAGGGTACTCTTGAGGTATTTCAAGATTCCATAGACAACGTTCATGTGTTCTTCTATAGGATTATTCATAAATTGACTTACCACACTAATGGGAAATCCGATATCAGGTCGTGTATGGGATAGCTAGATGAGATGTCCTACAAGTTGTCGATATCTCCCTTTGTCTACTGGTGCATGGACCTTTCCAAAGCCAATTTTATTGGAAGCATCCATCGGAGTATCCACAGGCTTGCACTCAAGCATGTTTGTTTCTTTTAATTGGTCTAAAATGTATTTCCGTTATGATAGGAATATTCTGTGTTTAGGAGCTAGTTCCATGCCAAGGAAGAATTTTGGATTTCCGAGATCTTTTATACCAAATTCCTTAGTTAGGAGCCTCTTTTGACTTGT
>NW_027431552.1:0-7990 GCF_044706935.1 Curcuma longa
AAGTTTGTCATTTTACTTCCAAATCTTGACATTACTTTGACAATAGGATCATAGAGAACACTCGATTCCCCGTCCGAATTCATGCATCGAGTCCACACATGATCCCATGACTCTCTCGAATCAACATGCACTCCAACTGATTGTTTAACATCATAAATGATAAGTTTTCATTCTATTTCCAAGTTTACATATTATTTTATTGTAAAAATTATAGAAAATGCTTGAATCCTTTCGCCGCCCTTATTGCTTGTGCCAAGTCAAAGATGCTCAGGGATCTACATCAAGTTCCTATGTGATTCCATGACTCTACTCCACTCGGTTCAACATGTTACAAAAGATAAGTATGTTATGTCATTCCAAAACTTAGACATTATTATATTAATTCCCGACTCGACACAACAGAACAGTAAGTAATCTACGTTACAAAGGTTACTCAACATGACAAAAAAAGTTTCCATTTCTATTAGAAAATTTGGATGTTACATTATAGCTTGCCAAAGGGGAACAAAAATAAAAACGGCCCTACTCTACATCATCGAGGTCTTTTGGGGTGATCTTGTTGAAGACTTTCTCTAAGTCTAAGGGAAGGCTAGGGGGAAGGTGACCAGCTTCTCAAATCTATTTTGTGGCTCCCTCGAAGTCATATCTAATCATTTTGATTATACGCTCACCAAGCTGCTCATATATCTTCTCTTTCTTAGTAGCCCAACACCCCTCTTCCCCATCTCTAAAGTCTCAAACTTGCCTTTTCGAGTTTCGAATTCAACTTTCTGAGCTTTCAGACCGCCCTCCAAGGCTTCTATTTTCGCCCTCCGAGACCTAGACTCAGATATTTCCTTTTTCCACAGGGTGCTTATCTTCTTTAGATCAGTCTCTCGAGCCTCTAACTCGGCCTCAACCCGTGCCAACACATCCACGACTTCTTTCTACTTTTCCTTCTGTTTCTTCTTCTCTGAAGAAACTTTAAGCTCTAATTCCTTCACGCGAGCTTTATACCAAGGTTGTCAAACTCGCGATTCCAGTGTCGACTCGGTTAGGGGTGCACAAACTCGTATCGTAAATTCGTATCGTAAACTCGTACGAGTTTACAGATAATCCAAAAAAGAGTTATAAAATGTCAAATAATATATATTTGATCATAACTTGATAAGAACAATCACTATTTTACATATCTAATAAAAAAGCATAAATATAGTTATCAACAACATGTTTTCACATATAAAAAAAGACTAAACATGAAAAGATACGAAATTTTTAAAATTTATGTTTCAACATCAAGTTACAAAATGACAAATTTAAAATTTCATACAAAATAGTCCAATAGATACACCAAATAAGCTTCCATTGTCCAAATTTGATAAAAGGAAACATCAAAACAAAGATTTCCTTTGTTTACCGAGTTTGACCGAGTTGACTCGCGAGTTTACCGAGTTGACTCGCGAGTTTACGAGTTTAGGGGGGCCCGATTTTAAGCTGATTCAACACGGAATTGAAATAATAGTTCGTAAACTCGTAAACTCGCCGAGTTGACTCGCGATTTTGACAACCTTGCTTTATACTCATCCTTATAAGAGACTACCACCATTTGGACAACCTCCAATTTATGTTGCTTCAGACACAGTTGCTCCACATGGCTCCCAAGCTCCGCCTTCAGCCGCTCCACCTCCACCTCCACCTTCAGTTCCTCGGATTCATGGCTGGGAGGAATTGATCGAGTTTTTAATTCAGTCACTCAAGCTCTTAGTCAAGTGTTGGATAGGGACAACCTCGGAACTTGAGAAGTTAGCTCCATTAATTCGGCTCATACCTATAGTGAGAATCAAAGTATGTTTAAAAACTACTTGAACCTGATAAAGGATTCTAAGAGTTCTTACTCAGTCAAGCAGATCCCTCGGACTTAGTCATCTAGCCTTATCATGGGAATGGTACCACACTGCCGTCATGCCATTGGTCAATACTATCCTTAATCGCGATGGGGGCTCTGTCAGGATCTCCTACTCCTGAGCTACACCCGCATTTGAAGGTTCACCCGACTCTACCCTTGGACATGGGATTGAAGACTCAGGGAGGTCATTCGGTATTATTGATAATAGTGATAACTGCCATTTTGATACGATATTTTGACTCATATAAATGTTCTAATTTGCTCATCCAAATAACTGTTTCATTTTGATAATTGCATCTTTTGTACAGACGTTAATACAAATTTTTGAATTTCCTAAAGAGGACAAAATAATCAAGTTTTATAAAATTCAATCAAATAACTTCCATAAAACTAAATTTAGTCACTACCGTTATCAAAAACTTAACTAAACAATGAGTTGATGCAGGAAATGGCTCGGTTGCATCGAAAAATGGAGTTTTTATGAGAAAAAAGGTAAAAGTAGTTAGGCTTCTTTTTTTATTCGGACGACTGCGCAAAAGAGATGAGGGATAAAATAGAAAATGAGTACGTGATTTTGAAATTTCCAAACTCAAGTACATGATTTGAGTATTCCGGAAACTTGCCCCCGGGGCATAGGTGAGTTGGTTACGACGCAGCAGACTTGCAGAAGAGGACAAGGGTTCGAATCCTGGCGAAGCCAGGCAATACCCTCCTACGTCGTAACCAACTGCACTTTCTCGATTTACCTCCTCACAGATGGTCGTGGGGCCGACCGTGTGGGGCCGCTAAGGTGGCGGATCCACCTTTTTTGCAGAAGAGTATTCCGGAAACTTAATCCTGGCGAAGCCAGGCAATACCCTCCTGCGTCGTAACCAACTGTACTTTCTCGATTTACCTCCTCACAGATGATCGTGGGACCGACTGTGTGGGGCCGCTAAGGTGGCGGATCCACCTTTTTTGCAGAAGAGTATTCCGAAAACTTTCCAACGCAGTTCAGTAAATTGTCATCAAATTTTCTATGACACCATTTTTGCAAAAAGTTCTTCAAACTAACTTCTGCAAAAAATGTGGAATCCATCACCTTAGCTGCTCCACACGGTCGGCCCCACGACCATTTATGAAGAAGTAAATCAAAAAACTGCAGTTGGTCACGATGCAGGAGGATGTTGCCTGACTTCGTCAGGATTTGAACCCTTGCCCTCTTCTACAACTCTGCTACGTCGTAACCAACTCATGCCCGACTTCAAACTAAGTAACTAACTTCTCAATCGAAGAGTTCTTTTATCCTACGGAGACCATCGATCATCTTGCTAAAGATCTACTGTTTTAGACATCATTACATAGAAATTGTCAAATGTATCACAATCAAATAAATGAGAGAAAGTCAAATAAAAATAAATATAAATTTTATTTTATTTTTTCTTCTGCCTCACGATTTCTATCCAATTTCCATTCAAAAAATAATTATGTTTAGCATTATCTAGAAACATAGACTTTTCTATATTTTTGAAAGTAACATCGTAGTCAGGTCAAGAGATACATCTATCCTCTTAAAAACTCACTCGAAGTCAATATAAATTTTTTATATATATAATTCAAATATTTAATTTTTTAAATCGATTAATTTTAAAGAAGCACCCGACTAATTGACCTCATTGATAGGACTAAACATGATCCCTTAGAATTATGTACGTTAAATTATGATTTTTGAGATATAATTGAGTTGGTTATGATGAAATAGACTTATTAAAATTGATAAAAATTAAATTTTAATAAAGTCGAGATAATAACTTTTTCATTGTAGTTAATTATAATTTTTTAATTTACGTTCATATAGATCATCAGGTAGATACATTATGTTGTCTACCCCTCTAACTCACAGACCAATTAACTTCGTCCAAAAATAACATAAATAAATAAAATGTCCATAAAAAATTTTCGTCATCAAATGGACGTTAAGTTCTCGCCACTCTAGTTTGTTTTCTCTTGACAGCAATTTTATTCCCTGTTCTAGCTCCCATGGAAGTTCGCTTCTTCCCACCTTCCCCTCTAGACCAGGCACCTTCCCCACTTGACCAGGCCTTTTACACTCCTCCATCGCGCGTCCTATTCATCTTCTAACCCCTGTGCTTCCTCTGCGCTCTATATACAGCTAACAGCCACCAAGAGAGAGGGAAGGACACGGGGCAGCAATGGCAGGAGGTGGCAGCGAGTCGGCGCCGACGTTGGAATACACTCCCACATGGATTGTTGCTCTCGTCTGCACTGTTATTGTCCTCATCTCCTTAGTCTTCGAGCGCCTGCTCCATCGCCTCGGAAAGGTGCAACTTTTACACGCCCCTGTTCGTCCATTCTACTCCGAGCATGCTGCTGATAAAAATTTGATCTTGCAGGTCCTTAAGAAGAAGAACCAGATGCATTTGTTCGACGCCCTCCAGAAAATCAAAGAAGGTCAGTTCTCTTCCTTCCCTTCCGGCTTCAACGAGATGCTTATACTGTACCTCGACGTAGTTACAAGAGGGAAAGGGTTTCTTTGCAGAGTTGATGTTGTTGGGGTTCATCTCGCTGCTGCTGGTCGTGTTCCAGGGGTCGATTCAACGGATATGCATCTCTGAGAGCCTCACACACCATTTACGTCCGTGCAAGAGGGATGCTGCTGCAACTTCGACTGCCCACTATTCCGTGAGCTCCTCCGGTGGGATAGTCGGGGGTGCTCGTCGCCTGTTGGCCGGTGGAGGAGATTCGACTCACTGTCAGAAGAAGGTGAAGATCTCTCTTCCTACAATTTTCATGGAATTCGTAGAAATAGTTAGACAATATGACTGCTTATGTTCAAATGAACTGATTTAAGTAGGGAAATTGTTCTTGCCAATCCGCTTTTCATCTGTGGACGAGGAGATTCTTATACCACTAGTTGTTCATCACTTAGTAGTTGGTCATATCTAAATAATGTACCTCTCCTCTGGTTTTAGTTGTTGAGATCATTTGTGTTGCATGTGGAGGATATTTTAATTGCATCGATCCTTAATTTATTACTTTAATTGCAGTTTTATTCTCCCTTTCAAGAAACAAACCCCTTTATACCAATTACGAGATGATGATGATTAATGGTGCCTTGCTTTGCAGAGTTGTTTTATGATCCTTATTCACATGTGAAGAGACTGCTCTAGGAACTAATCATAATCTGGAATCTTGCTTAGATGCAATTCTCCTAATGTTGACTGAATCCATTGTTCAATTTATTGTGGTAGAATGAAGTAAATATTTACCTTTCAGATGCTGTCAACAGTTGTTATTCCTGAGCTAGTATAATCTGCTCGATACTAGTGCACAAATTCGTCTATTCATTCAATACAGCTTGTCCCATAGTTTCAATTGCCTAAAGAAACACTTCTATAGAATTTATTCCTCGAATGCAAGACTATACCATTATTTCTTTCACATCTTTGTCTTTTCAGGGAAAAGTTCCATTACTATCACTTGAGGCAATCCATGAGCTACATATTTTTATCTTTGTTTTGGCTGTCACTCATGTAGTACTCAGTGCTATCACTGTTGTTCTAGGACTTGCACAGGTAAAGAGTGATATCCATTTTAAATTGTGCTATGTTTCTTCTCAAATACTTATTTGTTATCTTTAAGAATTCAACTCCATTTTGATATTTTAGATGCGCACATGGAGAAACTGGGAGGATTTGGCTCAGAATTCTCAAGGGAATGGTATGAATGTAACACTGAGGCATAACATCATGAGTTTGGGACTTCAGCTCCAAAAGGATTTTTTTGACCCAACATAACTTTTTGGTTTTGTGTAGCTCCCTTAAAGATCAATCATGTGCAGCAATTTGAATTTATTAGAAATCGTTTCAAGGGCTTTGGAAAGGATTCATTCATATCAAGTTGGTTGGTAAGTAAGATCTTTTTGATACTCAGATGTGGTCAGCAAGGAAAACATATTAGGCCTCACTTTAAGAATATTGTTAAAAACCATAAACAAGATTGAAAATTTTTCAAATTTATTATTCATATAATTGACTGTGATCCTTTGTACTTGTTTGAGAAACTCTGAATATACATGTTTTCGTTGAACTAGGAAAAAATTGGCGTATTATCTGCTTCTAGGAAGAAGGTTTTGCTGTATGTACTAGTTCTCTAACTTCTGATATGAATGTGCTCATTTCAGCATTCTTTTTTAAGCAATTCTATGGATCCATCACCAAGACAGATTATACTACTATGAGACTAGGATTTATCATGGTAAGAAAGTAAACTATTAGGTGTATTTACAAGTCTAAATATCTTCCTTTTCTTTACCTATGTCTTCTTTTAATCTGAATCTATTTATTGCAGACTCACTGTAAGGGTAATCCTAAATTCAACTTCTACAACTATATGATACGGGTCCTCGAATCTGATTTTAGGAAGGTGGTTGGTATAAGGTATTTGCCAACGGAACAAGCACACTTGCTTGTTTAAAAACTAAAGTTTAAAACCACTTAATAATATTTGACCAAATCTGCTTTCTCTCTTTGTTGTGCAGTTGGTACTTGTGGATTTTTGTCATGATATTCTTAGCATTGAATGTTGATGGTAAGTTGAACTTAATCTAGATATTTCATTTGGGTATCATAGAAATACCATAGGCAGTGATCTCGCAGAGGAGGAGAGAACCAGAGCAGGGAACTAAAGGAAAATTTTATTAGTATAGAACTTGTTTGAAACAGACAAAATCTGAAAGTGACACATAATTACTCAATTTTTGTCAGTTCAAATGGATTATACTGTTCTTCAGCAAGTTCATCTCTTATCTAGTCTCATGTCCTTCCTTCGATCCATCTTAGATTACTTCTTTTCTGTGCAGGTTGGAATGCATATTTTTGGATATCATTTATACCTCTAATTGTAAGTATAACCACAATAGATCCACATGATACTTATCGAGAGAAAAATTCTCATCAATGTTTTCATCTTGAGTTCATCATTCATATATCATGTTGCAGCTTCTGCTTGCTGTTGGCACCAAATTAGAACATATCATTATTCAGTTGGCCCATGAGGTTGCTGAGAAACATTCCGCAATAGCAGGCGACTTGGTAGTTACTCCTTCAGACCATCTCTTCTGGTTTCACAGACCGAAAATTGTCATCTTCTTGATTCACTTTATCCTTTTCCAAAATGCCTTCGAGATTTCATTTTTCTTCTGGATATTGGTAAGCAACACAAGTCAATAATTATGTATCAGGACTTGAGATTAACTTGCACCTGCATGTGCTTCAGTTTTGTAGAGATTTTTTAAAAATCATGGACTATACAATTTCATGCATAGAACTTCTTTCTTTTGGCAACAAGTTCTCAACTCTTAATTCCTTGTGTTTGCGTCGATCCATGTCACTACTCTTTAAAAACACTAGTATTGGTCGTTCAATAAGATATCATTAATGATTCTTTTGGTGATTCAGACAACATATGACTGGATTCATGCATCATGGGGAAAGTCGGTTTGTGATTTGCCTCGAATTGTGATGGGGTGGGATCTGAACATGTTGGGTCATCAAAACCAAACGTCTTGTAATTGATCATCTGCTGCCTTCCAATATATTGATACAACTCCTCTGCGGCTATAGCACTCTTCCACTCTATGCCATTGTTACTCAGGTGAGCTTTGGCTTCATCTTCTCCTTCGCGCTTCTCTTTTTGCAAAATTTAGTCGTTCGACATCTAACTTTCTTTTGAAATTCAGATGGGGAACTCATTCAATAAGGTCATATTCAACGAAAATGTACAAACAAGGCTTCTCGGTTGGGCCGAGGGGGTGAAGAACACTAAAGGTACGACAGTGAAAGGACACAAGACGCCTGCTGAATCTGAAGGTGTTCTGTTGCAGAATGTAGTTGGCTATGAAACTACTACAGGAAGGAGAGGAAATGAGATTTCTGAAGTATAGGCCTTTCACTACACTGCTAAACTGAGTGAACTGCTTGAAATCAATTCCTATTGTTTGATGGATGAATGAATCCATACGAAACATTTACCTTTTGTGTGTTGTGTATCTGGGATATGCATATGAATGTGATTATAGTTTCAAGTGAAATATATTGAATTTTA
>NW_027431553.1:0-8681 GCF_044706935.1 Curcuma longa
GAGACCTCAGTGTGGTGCTGGAGAGCTCAGATGGCTCATCAAGATTCAGTGTGTAGTGGACTCAGGCGACCGTTGAACGAGCAGAAGTGAGGAGACTAAAAGAAGAGATGAAGGAGAAGAGAGAATTATAACCAACAACAAAAAACGAGGCTGGGTGTGCTTGATGTGTTCATTGTTTGTTGGGTTCTCTGCTTGCTTGCGCTCATTGCTCTTCTTTGAAGCTCTCTGTCTAAGATTGTGCAAGGAGCAGGTGGCTTGCTCTCGGGAAGCTTCTGCTTGAGGTTTTTCTGTGTGTTGAGGCTGTGCTGTAAGTTTACTATTGTGTTTGGCCTCAATCTTCTTCTTATAATCTCTGTACTTAACATATATCTTTGAGATTGGCTGTGGAGAGGTCACTCCACCGAGAAGGAGACTTCATCTAGTCGGATTCATCCGGGGTGTGATCTACCGAAGATCAAGGGATCGTCCACCTTACGGACACGCCGAGGAGTAGAGGGAAGTTATTCCCGAACCTCGTATATCCTAGTATTTGCATTGATTTCATTTTATTAGCTATTTTCCACTGCGCACTAAGTTTTTATAGGAGAAAATCGAGTTTCAAAGAGAGGCTATTCACTCCCCCCCTCTCTAGCCATCTGCCGATCTTCAACAGGACACACGCCCCAAAAGGAAAGTTTTTTATGTCTATTTAGATTATTAAGCTTGGACTCTACCCAAAAGGCCAAACATTTTTTGATTATGTCAAAGGGGGAGAGAATTAGGAAAAAGGTTCAAGTTTAATAAAGAAAATTTTTATACTTGTAAAAATTTTCAAAGTCAAATATTCAAAGGGAGAATATTCAGGAGGATAATGAATTCAGGGGGAGAGTAATGAATTTAAGGGGAGTGTTGAAAAACCACACTTGAATTGCATGCATGTAGAATTTTCTTATGCAAATTTAATTTGATCTACTTATGCAGATTTATGGTTTGAACTTAACTTGAAACCTTAAGTTGCCATAATCAAAAAGGGAGAGATTGTTGGTGCAGGAAGCACTAGCAGATCGAACCAGAGTTTTGATTATGGAACTAGGATCAAGTTAAGTATATGATTGTGCTAATCATGTTGAATTGAGTATACAGGAGACACAGGTTAAGTCCTAGTGGAAGCTAGGCATGAAGTCTTGGCAGAGTTAAGTGCACCAGGTGAAATCTGGGCTGGTTAGGAGGACCACGCTGCAGCAGAAGTTTGGGCTTGGTCAGGAGGACCAAGTTGCAGCAGAAGACTGGGCTGATTAGGAGGATCAGTTGCAGCAGAAGACTGGGCTGATCAGGAGGATCAGTCGCAGCATAAATCCTGGGGGCCGAGGACAGAGCCAAGCACAAGTCCAACGAGTCAGGAGGACTCGGTTGGCAATCAGGTAAATTCTCCCGAGAGGAGTGGGTGAGGACGCGTTCCCAAGGGGAACATTAGGCGTCGGTCTAATCCAGGGTCTCACTGGAGATCTGAAGTTAAGACCCTTAGTTGGTTCGGAGAACTGACTTAAAATGGTTATACTTTGCATGTTATTTCACTAACATTCTTTGCAGGAAGGAAAAATCGAACGAAAGCTAACTCCGGGTCGAAAAGCTGATTTTTTGGGTCTGGAGTTGACTCAGATGATGGCTGGAGTCGACTCCAGCTGAGTCAGCCGAAATTCGGAAGTCAGCGCGTCAATTTTCTGCCAACTCGGCCTGGAGTCGACTCAGGTGAGGTTTTGAGTCGACTCAGGCTGATTCAGAGTCAAAACTTATCGCAGTTGACGCCACAGCGACTGGAGTCGACTCAGGAGGCAACTGGAGTCGACTCAGAGAGGATAACGGGCGGAAGCGATAAATCTTCATCTGCCACGTCAGCTGGAGTCGACTCAGACAGGCATTTGAGTCGACTCAGGTGCAGTATAAAAGAAACCCGCGAGCAGCAGCCGGAAATCACTTCTTTCCATCCCGAAACTCCGTTCTCGCGACTCCCAAGCTCTTATTCTTCAACGTCGGTGTCGTACGCAATCCAAGTCACTTCGAATCACACCGCAACGCCGAGATCAACTTTCGGGGAGCTACTGTGCGATCAAAATTTGATAAAAGTTTATTTTCATTATTTCTATTGTACCGAGTTTTTGTAAATGATTGGTATTTATATTTTCGATACACTTGCTGCCGAAAGGGGGCAAGTGCCTTAGTAGAATTGCCCAAAGAAAACCGTCAAGGACTGTGGGCCTTGGAGTAGCAGTCTAGAGCTGTGAACCAAGTAAACAAAATTGTCCATTATTTTACTTAGTTTTGTTTTCACTTTCGTATGTACTCAAGATTTATAAAAATTGAAAAGCGTGCAACATGCTATTCACCCCCCTCTAGCGTGTTTTTGATCCTACAAAAATAGGATTGCGATTTTTAGTTTTAACGAGGAGTAACAGTAATTCTCCCACTGGGGTTTGGGTTTGGACTAAACCGGCTTTAAAACTTAGGATTTACTGTAATAATTGATTCGCTTGGTTCACTAACCAAATGATTTCGATTTGATCCAAACTAGTTTTGTTCGTTTCGTCTTTTCAAGATAAAACTTCTAATCTATTCCGTTTTACCAAAACTTTCTTTCATCATGAACCAAACAAAGTTGATTTGATTTGATGATGATAATAATACTTCGTATCTTACATTCAATAACCTAATGGATTTCGGCTTTAATGATTTACGTGTTTAACCTAATTCTAGGCCCGATCCATTAACTTAAATGGGCTTGGCTAATTTGAACTTCAACCCACTTAATCCGGCTCACTTAAAAACTCAACCTTTAATTGGTTAATCCTAACCATGAAATTTCTATTATCTTACAGTCGCGATGGCGCCGAGGATGTGAATCGTGAGTGAGGATCGAAGAGGCGAGGACAGTCACTGATTCATGATATTAGGGTTTATTTAGGGATTTGTGGGTTGTCGTATTTTTTATCGATTTATTTGGGTAAGCCGAATAAGAAAGTTAAAAATCGAACCCGAACCCAAACGGAATAAATCAAAAAAACTGATTTTTTTTATTAATTAAAATTGAAATTTCAAAAAAATCAAATTAAATTTTTAAATTTGATTGATTCGATCGATTTATTAGGTTTAATTGAATTTTTTATCAGTCCTATGTAAGCCTCCAACCATGCTTGACATTAAATCATGCTCAAAATTAATTTTTATATTAATTTTTAATTTTCGATATGTGATATAATAGGCATACTTAAATATACATTATTAATTTTATTTCGACACTTAATCAAATTTTAATTAAATCTAAATTGAGAGTTAAAAATATTATATAATTAAAAAAAACGCATTGGGTCTTAAATAATTATGAAATGCATTATTTTTTTAATACTTAAAATTTTTTAGATCGGAGAGAATGAGAGGTAGCGATTTTTTAGGAATAAAAAAAACTTAGCAGATAATGCATGAAAAAACCAAAGTAAAAAAAGGAAAACAAAAAATAAGAATTTCTTTAGACGTTTGCGGTTTGTCCTATCTTCTTTTTTTTTTTGTATATTCCTCTAAAGTGGTAGATTTTTCCATATGATTTTTTTCGAGTTGCTTGAATACAGCAACTCCATCATTAAAGTTTTGTTTGGTTGGGAACTGGTAGATGAGCACTACCAACGGTTTTTATTCAATTAATTTGTTTGACTTTTTTCATTACCTTTTTTGAATAAAATTTTCCATATTTGACTTAATATAAAAGGTGACGGAGCCTATAGCTATTTGCACATAAATCCGTAACAGGTCGGGGGGAAAAGGAAAGTGTTGTTGTCTGAATATATTCCCAAAATATTTTTCTAAAGAAATTAAAGTAGATTATGCAATCGATCAATGGATCTTAAGCGCAAAGTGTTGTATTCATGGTTGGAACAAAGGAAAAAAAACACAGTTGAGAAATCCACCACTCGGCTGGCGACACGGTTGACCCACCAAAGGAACACTTATGATGAAGAGAAGAGAAGGATGCGAGTGGAAGTCATGTTGTTCGCCACACGCGCGGCGACAAATCTACCTGTTGACCACCCGATTTACTCAACGATCTTCCATTTCTGCACCATGTTCTACCTGTTGACCACTCGATTTCCTCAACGATCTTCCATTTCTGCACCGTGATCAACCTGAGAGCCGGCCCCGCAGCTCATGAAAATTTTTTGCCATTAATAACAATTCCAAGAAACCTGTTTCAGGTGCTTAATCCATTATTCAGCAGCTAGCTCCTGATGCTCCTCGAGTAAGAACACAGTAACGGATGAATTCGAGGAGGGAGATGCACTGATAAAGGGGGTTGAGGTTGAATCCAAAGTTGACTCGAGCACCAAAAGGGACAAAAAAAAAGAAGAAGAAGAAATCTACCGGTTAATGAAATCCAGGTGGCTGAATGGTGCGATGCAAAAGTGGGCAGCCATCTCCATCGGCCACAAAGAATTCAAGTCCCTGCTGCATCTTTCAAAGTTGCTAGTGAAGTGGAGGTGAAATGAGGAAGAGGAGAAAGTGATGGTGGCCGGTGGGTGGAGAGTAGAGAGTAGAGAGATTAGATGTTTGACCCACCTCCTCTCTTCATCTTTGTTCATCATGGGCAGACGCGCTCGCCGCCGAGTGGACCTTGCTCGTGCACACTGCTCACATCCCACCACCACAATTGCTCAAAGTGTGCGACGGCAATGATGAGGACTAGCGATCTCGATCGCCATTACTGCAACTTGATGACAGTCTTTTAGAATGTTGTTATTGCTTGTCAGTCAGTGCTAGTTCCTTGTGAATACAACTCAAGCGAAGTCAAGACACTAAAATTGAATAGGAAATAGGAATTTGCCTGCTCTTTAAGGGGACATGGATATCTTAGCACCGGATCCACCAATTTGGAGGAAACATGCCGCCAGATTATATTATCTGAATCTAAAGGTCGCTTTGCCTCAACAAGAACTCTCATATGTAATAAGCCACCAGATAATATATCGTGCAACTCGTCAGATCAGGAGTCAAGCTTACAAAAGTAAGCTAACTTTACAGTGTTATTAGGGGACAACTAAATCCGACGAAGATCACGACTGGAGAAAATCGCAGGAGCAATGCAAATATACACTAATAATTTAAGTGGTTTGGTTACGGAGTCTATGTCTACGTAGAGAAGGATTAGATAATTCACTTTGATGGCCACGAGTCTAAAGATAATATACTTGAATGACAGTCCAACCCCCCAAAGATGTTTTTACATAGAAAAAATATTCGATTGTATGTGGCCATTACAAGCTTAAGGGAGTTGAATAACGGAATAAAAAAAAATCCAGTCAAATTATCAGAGCATGAAAATAGCTATATATAATAGTAAGTGTGGTTATAGTTAAAAATCTTTGTAGCAACTTTAATTTAGTATAACAAAAAACAAAATGTAAACAGTGAAGAAAATAGACAAGTATTTTAAGTGGTCAGGTAGTCTCTCTAGACTCTTACTTTAAGGTTTTTGAACTTATAAGGTAACTCATCCTTCAAAATTCACTAATTTTTTCTTTCTAAAATTTTTTTTGTGAAGAAACTTTAAAGTTAAACTTTATGCACAAATCTAAATGTAAAGAAATAACTTCAGAATAGAGGAAAAATAAATAGCAAAAATTAAGATGGAAAATATAGCAAAGAAGAGTGCAATCGAATGCTGTAGATGAAACAATTATAGCAGTGATTGATACATCTTTGCACGGTATTTATAGACTTGAGAGGGTTATCATCAGCCAACTAATCTATTATTTTTATATCTTATCAATGATAATTGTTGTTGCCTTTAGTCGACCGCTCTTCTATTATTAGCCTGCTACAATTCTTGGTCAGTGTTTCAAACATAACATGTCAATCGATTCTCTTGGATATGGATTGATTTTTTTGTTGATTATACTAAATAAAATTGTTACTTGGATCACCAATGTATCATCTATTGATTAGGTTATCAGTCAACTACTGTTTTAAAATAATCTTATTTCTTGATTAAATTATGTGGTATCTATGTCATCAATTTATTGTTGATAATAAACTTAGTTTTCATCAAATCATATCTTGTGTAATAGTTACAAAAAAATTTTGAATTAACATTGATTGAGTTAAATTGTCAATTGACTATTAATTACTATCAATCGATTGACATTTTGACTTTGATATTGAAATACTTATTTTTTAGTCAAGTTATCACCAAAGTAAGAAAGCAACCCTCATGCCCCCTTGGGCTTTATGCAGTGGTTAAGGTGTAATGAGATCTTTAGAGTACTGCGATTCGATCCTCTACTGGGACATACGTCAACGCTAAATTTAGTAGAAAATTTAGGTTGGATAGCTGTGGGTCAGCATGAAAAAGTCCACAAGTTTGGCTTCATAAGGTTGGATAGGTTGGAATGGTGAAGATTGCGGGGGTCGGCTGTTGACGTTTTGCTATTGCGCTTTCGGGATTTATCCTTTTGGATCAATGGAAAACCCTCTCCTAAAGTATAAGTTACTCTATCACATCTAAAAAAACTTTGAATTAACATTGATGGAGTTAAATTGTCAATTGACTTAAACAACTGACTATTAATTACTGCCACCTTGATTTTGATCTTGAAATACTTATCTTTTGGTTAAGTTATCACCAAAGTAAGAAGGCAACCCTCCCCTAAAGTATAAGTTACTCTCTTACATCTCACCAGTTAAGAATTTGCCTCTGGAACTTCTTTTGTATTTGGTATGTAGTTGTCTTTTACCTATTGGGGCTTCTCATCATTTAACATTTATGATAAGGAGCATTAAGGTAGACTAGGGTATATAAGCAATTAGAGAAGGATGTATGAGGTAGACCGAGGGACCATATGATAAAGAACATTGAGGTAGCAAGGATGACAACCAATGAAAGTATGTAGACTATACAGGTAAAGAGGTGATATGGATGACATGTGCAAGAGTTGAGAGCTCATTCATATCTAAGGGAATGAGTAAAGATGGTAAAGTTGAAAAGTCAAGCTACGACAGTAAGACTATGGAGAGCTATGAACATTGAGTGACCTATACACAATGGGGTGAGTAAAACTCAATATAAGTAGATTTTACCTTAAAAGTGGTTGCAATTAAGGTCATTAGTTGACTAATATTGGAGATTCAGTCGACTAGTGATTGAGAAACTCATTATTCTAAAGTAATTTGGGATTTAAGATTTGACCAATGATTGATCGACTGAGCTGTTGACTAATGTGCTATTAATTGATGGCTTGCTAAGATGGAAAGCAAAAGAGTCATTGTTGTGCGACAACAATTGGATCAGGCAAAATAGTTGACTGATGCACATATACTAGTTGATTGCTTAGTGGTATATAAACTTACAACAAAGGTTTCAAAAGTTTTAAAGAGAGGAACGAATGGAGGTGTCAAGGTTGATAAAATAATGTTGGTTAAACCTATTAGAAGCCTTGTAATTTCCCCTAGCATGTTTCTTTGTAATCCTTGTAGTTCCTCGTGCTTGTAAGAGGTTATTTCTCTAGCTTAAGAAAAGTTTTGAGAAGGAGAAAGATAATAATTTTTTCGAGATTGATCTATTGATAGATCATACACTGTGAAGTAGCTAGGAGTCCTCACACAACAAAAATACTCATGTTTAGCGACAGATAATTCCATCACTATTTGATTGCTAATCCCATTTACCTCAATTTGCAGCGGGGAAAATAAAGTTGTAAACTTTTCCATTGCAAATTGATTTAGCGATTGACTTTTTTGTTGCAAATTGATTTAACAACTGAAATTATAATTTGGTCGGTAAATATCGACTGAATTATATATTGATAGTTAATAATAGCGATCGACATATGATTCGGTTGTGAAATATAGCGATCAAATAATATTTCAGTCGCAAAATTTAACGACCAACTTATTATTTCGGTCGTTATTAGTAGTGATCGAACATATAATTTGTCGCTAATTAGTGACCAAATTATATGTTTTGTCACTAATATGAAAACAAAATATTTTTTCTGTCCAAAAGGTAGCATCACAAAATTTTTCCATAGCGATCGATATTATAAATCAGTGGCTAAATTAGCGATCGATAATATAAATTGATCACTAAATTGGCGACTGAATTATACTTCAATCGTTATTAATTAGACAAAAAAATAACAACGAAAATCAAAACTTCATCGCTAATTTTTCTATAATTTTCAACAGCACACTTTATTTTCCTAATTTATACCTATTTACATCAAAATATATCCAAATAATACATACAAACTATATCACAACAGACCATATCACAAACAATACATGATACACAAACAAAATAGAATCAACATTCACAATCCTAAATCATATCACAAACAATATCCCAACAATATATAAAAGAATATCCATGATACAAATCATATCCACAAACAATATCCAAAAGATTGAGACAAAGTAGAGTACGATAGGTTATTAAATAAAACAAGCATAGGATATAGTAAGTAGAATAATGCACAAACAATGAAGCTAGTGTTAAAATAAATATACACAAAGTTAAACTGAATCACTAACATAAGTTTAACATGCTTTAAAAGAATACATACCTTAATTCTAGAATATAGTATCAAATCATCGGTGATTCAAGTGTTGAAGTTCTATCTACATTATTTCTGAAAAAATATAATATAATTAGAATTGCATAT
>NW_027431554.1:0-13159 GCF_044706935.1 Curcuma longa
ATCTCTGACGAAGATTGTCCAACAACCTTAACATAGAATCGTTCTATTGAGATGTCCACATAAGCGGTTGAGGTGCAACATACTCAGCACGTGACGACCTCCTTTGCCCCGATTGGAAATATTCCAATCAACCATGGGGAAAGGCTAAAGAAGTTCAGTGAACTTCAAGCGGTGGTAGTAGAAGATGCTCTTCTACTTGACTACATTGAATTTTGCTCGGTTATTGATCGAGAAACCTCCCAAGCCGGCTGAGGATGCGACTGATGTCCAGACCATCAGTGTAATGGAGGCATGGATTCATTCTGAGTTCCTATGCCAAAACTATATCCTCAACTGGTTTACCGAGTCACTATACACTGTGTATAGCACAAAGAGAATGACTAAGGAGCTGTGGGAGTCCTTGGACAAGATGTACAAGACGGAGGATACATGAGCTAAAAAGTTCATTGGTGAGGATACAGGTCAAGACAAGATGATTGATAAGTACAAGGCCAAATTGGAAATCAAAGATTATTGACAATGAGAAAAACTTAATTACTTTGATACATATTCTCCGGTATCAAGAATAACTTCTATTAGAGTGTTGTTTGCGATTGTCGCTCTATGAAAGCTGAAAATATATCAGATAGATATAAAGACAACCTTTCTAAATGACGATTTAGAAGAGGAAATTTACATGAAGTAACCTGAAGGGTTTTTTGCGCCAGGATTGAAAAACAAAGTTTGTAGACTTGAAACAACCACCAAAGCAGTGACATGAGAAATTTGATACTGCCACGAAGGAAAGTGGATTAAGATCAATGAATGTAATAAATGTGTTTACATAAAAGCTACAGAGAATGATTATGTCATCTTGTGCCTATATATAGATGACATACTTATCATTGAAAGTAATGATAAGATAATCAAATCCACTAAAGAGATGTTGAAATCAAGATTTGACATGAAAGACATGAGTTTAACTGATGTGATTCTAGGAATCGAGATTCTTAGAACATCAGAAGGAATTGTTCTAAGTCAGCCCTATTATGTGGACAAAATTCTTGAGAGATTTATCGTGGGTGATACTGTGTTGGTACGAACTTCGATAGATATAAGTCAACATCTATCGAAAAATCAAGGAGTATCTCTCAGATAGAGTACTCCAGGGTGATTGGAAGTCTGATGTCCCTGATGAATTGTACACAACCAAACTCAACCTACATAGTGAGTAAATTGAGTAGATATACGAGTAATCTCAGTGTTAAACACTAAAAAGGGATAAGGAGAGTACTGAAGTACCTGAGGTATACTTGTAATTATGGATTGCACTATTCAAGATATCCTGTTGTGATCGAAGGATATAATGATGTGAATTTGATATCTGATATGAAAAACTCTAAGTCTTCGAGTGGATATGTATTCACTTTGGGAGGTGGTGTCATTTCGTGAAAATCTTTTAAATAAATCATAATAATCAGATCCATGATGGAATCTGAGTTTGTAACTCTTGACAATGTGGTGAAGAGGTTGAATGACTACAATAATTCTTAGAAGATGTTCCAGGATGGGTGAAACTTGTGTCGGCAATATGCATACATTGCCATAGTCAATTGGTAATTGATCGAGTATAGAACCATCTGTATAATGGTAAGTCTAGACATATACGTCGTAGACACAATACCATTAAACAACTACTCTCAACGGGAATTATCACTGTTGACTATGTGAAGTCAAAGGGTAACCTAGCGTATCCACCAATCCAAGGGTTTAATAGAGAGTTAGTTGCAAGCTCATCGTGATGGATGAATTTGATACCGATGAGGAATGTTGGTGTAAAGGAAACCCAACCTATGCAGGCTGGAGATTCCAAAAACTAAGTTCAAAGGAACAACCTAATTGCACTTACTAAGTAGCTCACTGTGGGGGAACGACCAAAAAGGATGGAGGTTAAGCACACAACTTTTAATGATCTAGTAGAGCAATGTGGAATACTCTTGAGAGATCACCTATGTGGGAAAGAAGTGAGGTCGCTTGGAAAAGAATTGGAGGCACAATTCTTAGAACTTCTCACACAACCAAGTGTGTTCATAGCTATGAACGAACACGCCTATGAGAATTGAGTTGTATCAAGGAGAGCCCTGAGTGAAGTATGTCAATGCTTACACAAACGACAATACAGTTCAAGGACATCATGTCTACTATGAGCCAGTAAGCAAACATGTCTTCACAAAGGAAGGTTCAAAGGGTAAAACCTATCCGTCCTATACTGGACTTAACCATTGAATGCTATCACATACCCTGTTTTTATTCATGTGGGGGATTGTTGGAAATTTAAATGGAAACAAGAAGGGTGGCTGAAAGAGACTTCATTGTGCATGGGTTTGTAGTCCCACATTGAGAGTCTCATGGTTTTATTATTAGTTTATATTGCATCACATGCATTGATGTTATGAATATATGCATGGGGAGAGGCTTTCTTTCATGCGTGGGGTGCGCAGGAGGGTGCAAATCCAAGGCTCAGATTACATTGACCCAAGTTGACTCATGTGCAAGTATGACCTGCGCGCGTCGAATGCCGGACTTGCTGGGGCAAGTGAATGAATCAACATTTTGCCACTCGAATCAATTTTGCTATTTACTCAATTGCATAACGGATACATTAACTAATGTTAATAGCGTATCCAAAACCTCCCAGGCAAAAAGACTGACTACGGCTGATGTTTTGATCTGGGTGAGTAAAGATAGTAAATGATTATTAATTGGTCATTAAACGTTGCTTAAGGTCGGAGTTCCTATAAAAGAGGAGACGATGATCTTGAGCAAGGTGGGTGCAAGTAAATTATCTTCATCCACCTTCGTTCTCCAAAATTTTCCTCTCTGCTGTGTTTTTCGCTCGACAAAACCCGTGATAGCATTTGGGTACAATTTCAGTTCGCTGCGACCAACTTGTGCATGGTGGTGATCGTGGTCCATTGTTGTATCATGGGAAACAGACACCCCATCGTGACCTCAAGTACTATTGAAGGGGATGAATTTGTTTTAAGGAAACTGCGTCACACAGACCTTAATACTCGGTGACTAGGCAACTCGCCTTGACGACTCGACCTCACTTGGCTGACCTAGCACTCGACACTCGGCACTCGACACTCGACCTCAACACTTGGTTGACTTGACACTCGGCCTCGATACTCGGCACTCGGCTGACTCGGCACTCAACCTCGACACTCAGTTGACTCAATAGCTCAGCCTCGACAACTCGGCCATACAAGGCAACGATTTGCTCAGACTCAATAGCTCACCTAGATTACCAAGCAGTGCGAAGCTTGACAGCATTATCAACTTAGGTCATCTTAATAGATATGGTTGAATTTTGATTCTGTAATTTCAAATTCAGTAAATTTCCCTTATATCTTCGGCGAAGATTGTCCAACAATGATTTCCATCAAGAGAAGTAATCGCATAATTAAAGTGCTTCTTTAAAAATTTCTAAATAATTCTTGGTACTGTATTCTTCTGATCTCAAATTGCAAACTAGTTTAGTGGCTTTGTTCAAAAGCTATTGTGTTCTTATGAATCTTTATGTATGTTGGACTTGCTTTCATCTTTTTTGAGCAAAGATTTTTTTTGTAAATAATCTATTTGGCTTATCTTATAACATAGGCCATAGCATCTCCTTTCTGAAGCACATTTTGAATCTCTATTTTGTTGGGTTTTGTTTTCAATTTTTCCCCCCTCATCTAATCTACTCAGTGTATTATGCTGCACTTCTTTCATCTATGTTTTTTTTAAATCATGGGGCATCTCAGTGATGATTATGAAATGGCAGATGTGACTGAGGTATTATGTGAGTTGGAGCTTACAATTCGGAGGGTGAAGGTTTCCACAACACCAGATGGGACAGTCATGGACCTGTTCTTAATCACAGACACCCGGTTTCTATTCTTTCCAATATCTTCTAGCAAGACAATGTCTTATTTAATCTAGTATATTCAATTTCTTTTCACTCGTATGAACTGTAGTGAGTCTTGCGACAGCTAGTATTAGCTCCTGAAAAATTCTTGTCTGACTATTTCTTTTATAGAAAAAGAAAAAAACTTGCCTTGGTCAAAGTGGTCTGCTTGATAATTACTCATTGTAAGTGATCTTCGCATTCTGGGCTGCAAAAATAAACCTGATTTCACAAATCTTTTACCTGTTTTTACCAAGAGTTTCTATCAATGTTTCAGCCATTTTTCAAGACCTCTTGTTACTAGACTTTAGGATGCATACCTAATATTTATTCTTTAATGTCCTTTAGCATTTGTTTAGTAACATATTAAAAAAGGATGTTATAGTGTCAAGAATCGGTACTTAGTACTTCATAACATAGTTAAACAAATAGCACCAACATGATAGTGAGCATGGATCAGAACTCCTACAGTTTGGAAGTTTGTTAGTGCAAACTGTTTAACTATTGAGGGTAGAATGGACATGGAGCTGGAAAGGGTGAAAAAGTACAGGCTAAAAAATGAAAGGGAGGAGAACAACACCTGCTAAAATTGCGAGCTGTTGTTTCTGCAGCAACTTGCATCACCAAGTGAAAGTTTGGAAAGCTTTCATCCCTATTTTATTACCACTGACGAACAAGATTTAGTTAATAGTTGGTTCCGGGTCCATCTCTCTATCAGTGGGCTTCAAGAAAGTGAAACTAGCAAAGGGATGTATCAATACAAATAAAAACAATCATCCAAAACCTGTGCATTTTCTTTGATTGCATTGGATCTCACAAAGTTTTGGGCCACATTACCAGTTTTAGCTGTTGACTTAATTAAGTTCATCCACTCATCAGGAATTTGGATTGACAATCCTTTTTTTCTTTTTTCAAACATGGGTTCGACATTTATGGCGAAAGCTCCCTATTCTAAATGCACTACTATATAGTAGGTGTTTGGAGCCTCTTTCTGTTGACAATTAATCGTTGTCTTATTATTTCCATATATGAGTTATAGGTTGATTACCTGCATACTAATAAATATTTTTTGAGGTTAAGCTTCCATCCAATAACATGATTGTTAAGCTTGGATTTATTTCAGGGAACTTCTACACACAAAGAGCAGGAAGGAAGATGCATGCAATCGACTGAGAGCTGTTTTAGGAGATTCTTTGTGCAGTTGTGAGATTGAACTGGCAAGTGAAGAACTTGCTTCTTGTTTGCAAGCATCATCTTCTCTACCGCCTTCTATAACAGAGGATATGCTTACTTTAGAAATCCAGGATGAATCTTCCAGCCCTGTTCCTCAGTCCTCTTTTCTCTCAGTTTCAGTCGACAACTCTCTCAGCCATGCTCATTCACTTATTCAAATCCAATGTTATGACCACAAGGGCCTTCTCTACGACATCATGAGAACTCTCAAAGATTACAACATGCAGGTGAGAACTGTAAAAAGACAGGAGCAGGCCTGTGTCAGAAAATTTTCATTCATGGACATTATTTTATACTATAATTTTTTCTTCGCCTGTTATGTCTTGGTACTAAATGGAAAAAATTTATATTTCACTAGTCTTATTCAATTTCTGAGGATAAGAGATTTTGATTTCTAGTCGATCATGAAATCCTTGAGGTTTATAATAGTAGGAATTCACACAGTATCCATTTAATCTTGTTACTAAATTCAATTTCTGTAGATATTGGTGAATCTTCTTTCCTCTATATTCCTTTCTATTTCATTTTCATGATATTCATGTGTTTCAGTCTCTTTACGCGGAATTTTCTTAACAGATCTCATACGGGCGATTCAACTCAGAGGAAAATGGAAACTGCAATGTAGATTTGTTTGTGGTTCAAAATGATGGACAGAAGATTGTTGATCCAAACAAACAGGTTGCCCTTTGTTCTCGCTTGAGGATGGAACTTTCTAGTCCTCTGCGTGTGACTTTTATTAGCCGGGGTCCCGACATAGAACTTTTAGTAGCAAATCCAGTTGAAATATGCGGCAAGGGCCGGCCTCTTGTCTTCTATGATATCACTCATGCACTCAAACTGCTTGAGATAAGAATTTTTCTGGTATGCCTTTGAACTTCCAGGCTTGGCACTTCTTTGGCTTGTTAACTTCGCAAAATCACTGCAAGCTGATTTCATCAACTGATTCAATCACTAGAGTGGAACTATCATTGCTGAATTTTGATCATTTCAGGCGGAGATTGGCAGGCATGTCATCGGCGACAGAGAATGGGAAGTCTACAGAGTTCACCTTGGAGATGATCATGAGCTCTGCGCATCAAAGGACAAAATTGTCGATGGGGTCACAAAAATGTTAATGGGTTGGCACTAACCTTAACCCGAGCTTAAGTTTTACTGTAAATGAAAGCTCGCGTAACTACCGAACATCGAATAACATATAACCAATATGGTTCTCACTAATTCTAGTATGGTGACTCTAGGCAATAGGATACTTAGCCTGCCATCTAAAGTGGAAGTAGAAGACGAAAGCCTTAAAGGCTCAAAATTGTAACTGCTCTTTGAAGATCAAGAATTAGCTGACTTCGACTTGTTTATGTGTATCTTATGCTTACTTATGTATGTTGTTAGTCACTAATGTTTAAGTAAACCAGAGATTGGTTATGACTTTGAATGAGGAAATCAGTTCAAGTTTTGAAGATTAATGTTAACATGGAATGGCATTACTGTTTAAGTTGTTTTAAGTCTTGCTGATGATGTCTCCCTTATAGTGTAGATCGGCTTAAAACGCTTCACGTTTTGGTTTTCAGACCAATTCGACTGGTTCAATTTTGGGGTTTTCATTTGAACTCATCCAGTTTGAGCTGCCAATTGTGAGGTTTCTTTTTTATGATCCAGGTTCTAGCTGTCAATTTGGATTCGGTCTATTGGGTTAGTCAGTTGCATGCTGTCAAACAATTTAAGTAGGTTGGATTTAAGCGGGCTGGTCCATCCGAGCCTGTGACCCACGTAAGTCAGTCCTCGATGGACTTGGATTGATTCCCGGATTGAGAATTTTTTTTGTTTAAATTTAATGGGTTCGTGGATTTAACTCATCTAATTCGTAATTTAAATTTAAATTTTTTAATATATTTTTTATTTTTTAGCAGACTCATGAATTTAATTTACATAATTCATAATTTAAATGTAAAAATTTTAACTTTTATATATATTTTTATTTTTTGATGGGCTCGTGGATTGACCTGTCTAGTCCGCAACCCACTTTAAGTTAGGTTGAGTTAGAGATTTTTTAATTCGCCAAAATAGTGGGGCGTTCGCTCTATCATGAATTGACCTATTTGACCACACTAATTCAGTTATCCGAGCCTTAGCCTCAATTCGTCTATTGGATAAATTTAAAAATGTGAGTAACTTTTCATCTAATAGTCAATTCATATTTTTCATAACACTGAAAAAAATATTTTATAGTGTGTCATAATTGAGATTCGAACTTGTGACACTAAGATCTTCCGTTATATTTAAATCTTTTATTGTTTAAATTGTTATGTCTTAATGCCATTTAATTTTATTTTCTTAAAAAAATGAAATATGTTTGCACAAATAACAACATCAATAATACACTTGTACATATGACATCATTAATATTTGAAAATACGAGAGGTAAAATAAAAAATACGTAACTGCGGGGGCAAAACAAAACTCTATTAGAAAATGTTAAACCTTGGTGGCCATTTTGAAAATTGAACAAACTTCTGCTGCAAGCAGCGAGGAGGAAGCCTATAAAAACCGCCTCCGTGAACCCGAAGCTTCCCGAGGAAGGCGGTCAGTTATGTTGGAGCTGCGGCTGCCCCAGGCAGGGCTTCTGAAGAAGGTTCTCGATGCGATGCGGGAGCTGATCACCGACGCTAACTTCGACTGCTCCAGCTCCGGCGTCTCCCTCCAGGCCATGGATTCCACCCACGTCGCCCTCGTCGCCCTCCTCCTCCGCGCCGACTCCTTCGAACATTTCCGCTGCGACCGCAGCCGATCCATCGGCATGAACCTCAACTACCTCGTCAAGATCCTCCGATGCGCCGCCAACGACGACATCCTCACCCTCAAGGCCGACGACGACGCCGACACCGTCGCCTTCATCTTCGAGAACCCCAGTAAGTGATCGATCTGTATGTCTGTCTTTTAATCAACCATTGCTGCCTGTTTCTGCAATTCAATCCGAGCGCTTATGAGTGCTCTCTGCTGCCATTTTCCTTTGTATCTTGTGTTCTGCGATTGATTGAATTGAGCCTGGCGACTTGATCTCTGAAATTATTGCGCTATAATCTGAATCACAGAATCAGAAATACGCGATAGGAATGATGATCTTACTTTCTAATTGAGTGTGGATACTTTGCGATAGCTTTAAAGAAAAAAAGAGGTCAGACTTACGAGGGTCGTGGAACATTAATCAATTAACTCCGAATTTACTATGGTTTAGATTTTGAAGTTAAACATGAGTTTAATATAATTTGTCTGCTATGCAGTGGCGGACTGGTGAACTGTACATGAGATACTCTTTGTTGTTGAGATGTTTCTTAAAATTTGTGCAATTGTTAAACTTCTCCAATAAATCTGGTTAAGGAAATTTTTATTCTTTTTTCACTCCATATAATTGGCTCCAATTTGCAGTCTGATGCTTGTAGTCTAGTTGCCAAACCAGGAAAAATGTTCTAGTTTCAAGAGTTGTATATTCAGTAGATTTTGGCAAACTGATAATTTGAATTGTTGGAAGATAATCTACTGGACATATCTACATTGAATCCATTACTAATGGAATATGTAAAATATTCCAGTCCTTTACTATCCTTCCTATTGTAATTCTGTTAACGTTGTGTTGATTTACAGAACAGGATAAAATTACAGACTTTGAAATGAAGTTGATGGAGATCCAGAGTGAGCACTTAGATATTCCTGAAGCAGACTATCAAGCTATTATAAAGATGTCATCACAGGATTTTGCACGAATATGCAAAGATCTGAGTTCCATTGGCGACACTGGTAGGTCTTAGCTTATAATATTGTTGACTCTACCCATTGATCTATGTTACCTGGATTTGAATATGATGTATTGATCTTGGTGTTTGACAGCTGACAGATTGAATTCAATTTTTCTCATGAACTTTATTTCCTAAAGTGTGTATGGTCAATGGAGGTGTTGGTGGCTGGATTGTTGGATATCCAACATGGGTACAGGGGTAGATGAAGAGTTGCAGTATGAGTTATTGACAAAAGGGTAAAGGAATCTAAGGACCACATGATTAGGACATGTTATGTTTTGCATAGTTATTGTTAGCACCTCAATGAGCGTCCTTTAGTTTAAGCATTGTTCTTATTGTCATATTAGTTACTTATTCCAGTCTCACAGTGGGAGCCAATTTTATTTGAGGTTTGTATTGATATGGCTGGGAGCCAGGGGCTCCTGTCTCATTGCATTTCTGGAGGTGTTGGCTGGTTAGTTAGCTTGGTATCTTTATCGAACGGTTACCATGATTCTGAAACCGTTGTTTGGTAAATTGAACTATGATGGTCAACGTGGATCTATTCCACATAAGCTCAAGTCCTTACCTTTGACATAAATAAGGTTCTCACCTTACTATACTTTACTTTTTGTCATACTGAAAAACATTTAGGGATCAATTTCCTTGTATTTGAGCTTGACTTATTTAATTTCACATTTTGTATTACTATGTGGTAATAGGCAATATTTTCTTTTTACTCACCATATGAGCATCTTTAGTTTTAGTTATTCACCTTACTGTGATCTGTCCATAAATATAGCCGAACATATAGTGCACCTACTTTCTCATTACTACATAATAATCAATATAACTGGATGATGCTGAAAGGTTGTTGGACTCTTTTCGGTTATTTGAATTTTAAACTATGTAGCAAATTGTTCCTTAACCCAGCAGTCATGTTGTCATTATTTTAATGTCCATTACACTCTTTCCACCTTCCTAATCTTGTTTTTCACCCTCTTTGTAGTTGTGATTTCTGTAACAAAGGAAGGAGTGAAATTCTCTACTACAGGCGACATTGGGAGTGCAAATATTGTTTGCCGTCAGAACACTACTGTAGATAAAGTAAGGAAACAACAAATTTCTAGCTCTCTAAGAGTTCACTCAGTTTCTTATGTGGTTTGTTGTTTAGCCATTTCCATCCCCCTTTACAGTCCTATTATAACAATCTACTTATTGAAGATGCCTTCCTCATAACAAGTCAATTAAGTACTTGTTCATGGTAGAGATTGTCATACAAAGCAGTCAAATTGGAGGGCCATTGAGAATTATCTATTGAAAAATGATACGCTACATGAAAAATGTAATATGAAATTCAACATGACACACTCAATTGCATGGATGTGGGCCCCACTGCATGGATGTGGGACCCACTGCATAGAATGTGTCATGTTGAGTTTCATGTTACATTTTTCATGTAGTGTATTATTGCTCATAGTGTATTTACACACGGACTGAATCACAAATAGTTGCATGTACTTCACTTTATTTGATTGGATTAGGCTTTCAATCTCACTTTAAATTAGGAATCTCCCATCCAATAAGCATTTGCTTTTATTGTCATTCACTGTATGTCTTTGCTTCCACAATTAAGAGTTCTTCCATGAACTTTCTGTTGCATCACAATATAACGGAGATATAATTTTTTTAAAAAAAAACAGCATTGTAAAATTCTGGACTAATGCATGTTGTCTTTGCAGCCAGAGGAATCCATGATAATCGAAATGAATGATCCAGTTTCATTGACGTTTGCTCTTCGTTATCTGAATTCTTTTACAAAAGCAACACCCTTGTCGAACAGTGTTACAATCTGCATGTCTTCGGATCTTCCGGTGGTGGTTGAGTATAAGATTGCAGACATGGGGTATATCAGATACTACTTGGCTCCAAAGATAGAAGATGATCAAGCCTGACTATTTTCTGAAAATCAAGTTTTGACTTACGTGGGACGAAATCCTAAAAACATGTGAAGCATCATGGTGCTCATGCTCTCCTGTTTTAGCCATGGAGGTGAGGAGAAATAATCCTTTGGGTTGTATTCTCTTTGAAAAGGAGAGAAAAGAAGATAAAATAAATGGATGGAGCCAACCAACTTGATCTTTCTGTCAAACAATTTCTCCTATACCTGGTCTGATTAATTAGGTCTCTGATCTATTGTCCCTTCAAGGCTCAACCAGAGGGAGTAGGATTAGTATGCTGGCGATAATCTAATGGGGACTCAATGAGGGGTTGGACTATATAAAACCTTAAAAACAAAAGATTATTTAGTGGAAGAGACACTAGTGAACAAAAAAATAAGAGATGAGTAGGATGAAATCACTTATATTACCATTAATAAAACGGTAGGATTGCAATGAGTTTGTTGGTTGATTCTTTTAGTTTTTGTGCTAATCAAATTTGTTGGTCGAGCAGATCAAGAAGTTTGCAACACTCTTGAACCAAAAACAGATGGAAAACAAGAACAGAACTAGGAGAGAACTCATGCTGATTCGACTGGAACTTGGAAGATGGAGATTCTCTCGTGCAAAATCAAGGTGCACATAATGCTAAAACTCTGTACTTAATTTTGCAAATTACCTTCCATCCAAGTAAACACAATCTAAGTTAACTCGAGTGAAAGAAAAGAGAAACAAAATATATAATTCTTATACCTTTTACTGCTCGACCAGTTTCGTTCCAAGGTTTCCACCCAATAAACTCAACCTAAGAGTTGCACCAAACAAATTGCTCACCCATCTCAGTCCTCAATCATCATGAATCCTTCTGAGGTCTCCTTCGCAGTCATCGACCATGTAGAAATGGCAACTGCTTCAAGTGAAAAAAAATGGCTTGAAATGATCCTCTGAATCCATGCAGTTTGCTAACCATTTTCTCAAGCTAAATGGGGAAATCCAATCTTACAACGCCCATACACGACAATAAAACACAAACACGGGCTGCTATAGAGTAGAATGAAGTCATCATCCACAATAAACTGAGTATCAAATCCAACGTTACCAAATGAGATGCAACGAGTTCAACAAAGGCCACTAGCACAGTCCGAAAGAATATAAGGCTTTCTATTGGAGTGATGACTGTTTCCATCCCCCAAGTTCTTCCTCCCCCAAAGTCCAATGATCGATCTTCCTGCAAAGGATGCACAACATGTTGAACAAAGAAACATCATAGAAATCTTGAAGTGAGAATGGTAAGGTTCTCTATCTTTCACTGAGAAATAGAGATGAATTAGTGACAGTTATGCCGAAAACGTGCACAAGACTGGCTTGGAAAATTCTGTTATTGATATTGGAGATGTTTCGTACATTTCCACAAGATTGAGATTTGGGTTATATGAAGAATTAAAAATTTCCCCAGAAATTTTGCAATTTCCAGTCATTTTTCTGTTTTAGTTACTTCATCCAACATTTTGCTGCTTTTCATCAGATTCTTTTTTTCCCTTTTTGCAAAACTATCATCATTATCATCAAGCCAAATTTCAATACAAATCAAAATAGCCCTAAGTTCCTTCTATCCCTCCTCTCTAATATCATCATCTCTGTCTCTCTGGTGTCGGTTTACATAGACGAATTAATCAAATGAGCAAAACAAAATTTTGAATTAAAATATGCCATTCCATTTGATGTGGCAACATTTGTATATTTGGCAGGTTTAAGTTCTAAAAAGATAACTACGCTAAATTGAAGTTAGCATGTCTTGAGAAGTTACCGATGGGGTGAAAGTGAACCCGACTTTGATTTCTCCACGATATTCCTGATCTTTAACCACATTGTAAACAGTTGGTGGGAGATTTCCTTCAGCAAAAACTGTATCCAAGAGAATCCTGGAAATTTAAAGAATGACAACAATTACTAATTTGGTTATCCAAATAGAAGGAACTTATCTAGTTATGAAATAACTTATATCAATTATAGTGGTAAGCCTCCCTGATATTAGCAAAAACTAACCCCCATAGAAGATAATGTCACAGCCTACTATCAAGCACTTAAACTTGTCATAGTTTTCATGCAGTTTTACTTCTGGTAAAGGCGACTCACTTTGCTTCTCCTACAAAATCGTCACTTGAAAAAGTATCCTTGTCAAAAAGCTTAATGGTAAGGTCTGTGGTGCTGTCTGAAACAGTAAACACAAATGTCTCGTTCCATTCAGGTTCATTTCCTGCACCTGTATCCACAATTGGATTATCTAT
>NW_027431555.1:0-3784 GCF_044706935.1 Curcuma longa
GAGGCATCTCCCGATCGGAATTCCTATGCCGGTGTTGTGTCGGTGCCGGTCCATAGGCGAAAAGAAATTTTCATCGGTATCGCGTGATATGGCTCGAAATTTCAATCCATGGTTCTATGTATATATAAAAAAAATCCTTTAAAGAGTGATTTATTTGTTTTCTTTGTTTTTAAAAAAGGATTTATTTGTATGAACAAGCTCAAGTATCAAATCAAATGCTTATCTATTTCATTGTTGTTGCCAATTATTCAAAATACATGAATGACCACGACTATCAAATTGCATGTTTATCTATTTCATTGTTGTTTTCCATAATCTATGCATGAATATAATTAATTGTTGGCTGATAAATTCCTTATCAAGAATTGACAACAACAATCATTGTGGCATTTATTTCTAATGAACATTTATCTTCATTGCATCTATTTCTCATGAATATTTGCCCACATTGCATGTGTTTATCTAGGCTATATATTAAATATTGCAATTTAGTTTGCAACTATTTTAAGGAAAATAATGTATTTCATTTGCTTACTAATTTAATTAAATATACTCTATAATTTATTTTAAGGAAAATAATGTATTTTAGTTTACTTCCTTAATTGCTTTGATATGATGGGCATTGCATCAACAATAATTGGATACCTTTGAAATGTGGGGATGCTTTTGACTCACGCTCAATCTTAGTGAACTATGAAATTATGAAGATATTATTATGAGATTAAAATAATTACATGCAGTAATCATTTACATATATGCTGTGATTCATCTGTTTTTTTTACCTAGTACATGCTGAATGTCTGTAACTAAATGTTAATGTTTTACTTGACCCTAAGGAGCATAAATTCAAATCATCAATAATTAATTATATCATTGTCAAGTTGCTATAAGTCAGCTTAGTAACTTCCTACAATAATATTTTTATTAGGATGTGACATGATCATTCATGTTATACATTGAGCATAGGATAATTATTTATCAGGTTTCCATATTTGTGTATAGGCTTTGTATACCATTTGTCATGTTACACATTAAGCATATGAAAATTATTTATCATGTTTCCATAATTCTGCACATGCTTGAATTTTATATAAGCTATTACAGTGGCAGCGCGTGGGCGCGCGCACACACACACACATATATATATTGCATGTGCAAGCGTGAAAAAAGAAGATTCTAAAAGTGTATATAGTTATGTTATTAAAAGACAGTACTACGATCCTAAAACCATCATGGGGAATGGGGATTCGTCCAAGCAATCCTCTAAATGAGGCTCAATGAGAAAATAACAAGATAATTCATTGTTCAGAGGAGTAAAAAAAATCATATGGAGTTTTATATGATGAGAACACGCATACTCTCACTGCTATGGTGATGACTTCTGCTTCTAGGTAGAGGATAGGAGAGTTTTCTAAACCTCTAAAAGAGACATGAAGTAGTAATTTTTATAAGATATCTCTATACACATCCCTGGTAGAAGCTCTCCTATAGGGAAATTTGTATGCAACAGAAGCTCTCCTATATGCGGATATTCGTATACAACAATGGCTAGGGGTTAAACCCTTCTAAGGTCCTCATGAAAATCAAGATATCGCAACATGACCATTAACGCACACCACAGTGTCGCATTTCCAATATTGTATTCTAGTACAAGTAGGGTTCAAAGGTGACAGTTCAAGACTTGGATCATTCCCCATCTTCTAATGAAAATTTTGCAATAGGTTTTAGTTGAAGCTTTTAAAAGCACCTCACTAACCGTATGATATCAACCCTGAGCAATAATATTTGCTTTTGTTTTTTTTACCTTTTAGAATTTTAAAGTTTTGTGAAGAATTTTAAGTGTTTAAAATCCAAAAAATTTCTTTATTTTTTTTATGAATTTAATTTTAGTTTTTTTAAATGAAGAAAAAATGGAATATATATATTTTTAATTTTTTTATTAATTAAATCAGATAGATATAAATTAGATTCTATCCAAGCAATGGATAAGCATCATCTTGTCCTTATTATAAATGAAGATCCTTTGAGGTTTTCTAGCCTTTGGAGTTTATCTTTATTTTAATTTGATAAATTTGTTGTCTAATGATTTTCTATGGCTTTATAGAATAATTTTTTTCCTGATAAGTCAACACAGGTCTATTCAAAGTGGAAACACATCCAATACCTGTTGAATATGTGGAGCAAACTTCTCGAGTGCCTGAGAATAAGGCAATATGGCCTGAATAGAGTAATGAAAGTTTTGTTACTATCTGTACTATAATATATCACAAATAATACTGTTGGACATATTGATGTGTGACAAAGCTACGGATTCCTTACTCTCGTGGGATATCCAAGAAATGTAGCATTCCATACACTCAACAAACCTAGAAGTACCTGGTTCAAGCAACAAAAGCATCTGGTTTTGAGAATGTCCTTTTGCATTGAGATGGAAACAAAATAATTTTGTCATAAATCTTACAGGTAGGTTTTTCCCAAAGGGAGTTGAGTAGAAATGTTCATCAATGTTGGAAGCTCCATTCAAAAGTCTTCAGCGGATAAAGAAAAATAGATAAGAAAACTTATCCAGATTATCACAGGGAACAACACTAAATGTGTTGCACACAAACTGAAATGATGGCATAACATTACTGGATAAGTAACATATTTGTTTTAACATTGAGACTGAAGAACACAAAGTGTAAAATATAGAAGGATCAAATCCTTATTTATTATGTTCAGTGAATAAAAATGCATTGCCATTTCACCAGAGATCAAGATGGCCTTGAGAAAAATAATAAATAAATAAATAATAGAATAATACAAAACATCAACAATAACTAGCCATGTGCTGTAGGTTACATTCATGTTCTTAAATGGACTGAATCCATCACAACAATCCTAACCTTATATTAGTAGGCCCTTTAGCAAAATTATGATAAAAAAAAATGTTTGACAAGCTAGGAAATCAGTTGGATGTCTCATATGGATCCTTTGGACAGTCACAGTACCACCTCATTGATAATGCAGCCTTAGAAGACATGAAGTGCCTTTACTAGAAACTAATGGAAAATGCCCAAATGATTTTACCACAACTTGTTTGCCGAACTTACTTGAGGTGAACTTTTTTCTCTCAATTCAATTCTTTTAAAACTTTTCCTCCACTTTGCAAACTTAGATGTCTTGCAGATCTTCAAATTCAGGAGTTAAAGAAAGAAAATTACATTGCTTTGAAGCATAGAGCAAGCCGACTTCAATATAGCACTAAACAATCTTTCAACTATTGAACTAGCATCATTCTTCTACAAACTAGGCATGTTATCATTCTTATGGGACTAAGTTGGACTCTTTTTCTATACTGTAACAAATTTACTTTAATCATTTCTTCACATGCACTCATATCATGTTCAAGCAATGCCCTTTGATTTCATTTGTTTCAGTTTGTGATTTACTTCAGCACTTGATAGGAAATTGTTTCAAAGATATTTGTGTTGCAACTTCAGGGGGTGCAAAGATATAATTTGTTTACAAGTTACTTTTCTAGAGAATTAACTCATTTTTTCTCTCTCAACTCAAGTCATATAATAGTTGCATATGCAGAGAGCAGGAGCATCCATATTTCTTGACTTATGGATAAGAGTCATTGTGATCATTGTAACATTTGTAAGCAGTACATACCCGAGTTCATGCTGTCAAAGACTCATGATACATGAGGTTCCATTGTTTGATATATATTCTACGGCATTTTTCTCCAAAGGGAAGTAAGAGGAGCATACTCAATTGTATAAGAAATAGCTTTCATTCT
>NW_027431556.1:0-10309 GCF_044706935.1 Curcuma longa
TATAAGGTACGCTTTGAAAGCATTCCCGAGAAACACTTTGTGGGCATCTATGGTGGATGCTTACAAGGTCTCTAGGGACCTTTCAAAAATTATGTTAGATGAATTATTTTCAAAGTTCGAGTTGCATGAACAGACTAACACCAAAGTGGAAGAGAAAGGTGTAGCCCTTCTTGCAGGTACATCCAAAGAAAAGAAAATCAAAAAGGTGACAAAAGAAACTGACTCATCAGACTCTGAGAGCAACGACGAGGTCACAACAGAGCTGGTGAACTTGGTCCACAAGATGATACGAAAGAAGCACGGAATCAAGAAGTCAGAGGTGCAGAAGCTGGTACAAAAATCAAACTCCAACCAATCTTTAACTGAAAAAATGGATCTAAAGTGTTATGGGTGCAACAAGAAAGGTCATTTCGAAGCTAAATGCCTGAATCAGAAAAAGGAACGAAGATCCAAGAAGAAAGCGTTGAAGGCTACATGGGATGAATCATCATCAGAGGAGTCAGATGAAGAACCTACTACAAGCTTCCTCACACTTCCGGCAAGGGACGAACCAACGGAGACCGATAACGAGTCAGACACAGACTCGAGTTCAAGCCACGATGCCAAATCTATTCTAAAAAACAAAGTTAAATTATTGCATTTGATTAAAATAAAAATAAAAATAAAAATAAAAATAAAAAAAGTGCTTTCTAAAGGAAAGCATTAGAATTAAATCTATTAATATTTATTTATTGTTTTTAGAATCCATGCATGTCTGTGCATGTAGGTATAAATTATTCGCTCATGAAAAAAAAAACAAAAGCACGCTGAAATTTTAGTTTACATTAGGATTCACTAGACAATGGATGGAAATGATCCCCAATTGGTAATGGGTTGGTAAAACACAGATTAAGATTAAGCAGAGAACTTCACCCCATCGTCATCCGTTGATGTCCCCTTGAAGATTGCAACTTTACCTTTCTGCTCAAGTAGTTTCAGAGCCCGCACGAGCAAGCCACGATCAATCCCCACAAGCTCTTCAGTGATTGCAAAAGAACCAACACAAGTTCAGCTTATCGGCAAAAGATGCAATTTAAAGCTAGGATCCACAAAACTACCAATAGTTTGAGTAATTGTTATTGATAGGATTCACTTTCTAATTTTTTTTTCAGGTTCTAATACCAACCAACAGGGGCAAAAGAACTCATCTAAGTATAAATGCTGGAGGTTCAGAAAATTTCTAGGACAAACAGTTCAATGCATTCATCAAGTTAGTGTGACATTACCAGTGCCACGAGTTTCAATCCCCGACCGTATTTCTTCAATAGTCATAACACTGTCCTCAAACCCATTTTCTTTAACCTGAAATTTGCAGGGCTAAAAACAGTAAGCAACCATTGGGATTCTTTCGACTTCGTAATGTAGGTCCAAATCCTTAACTCACAAAGTTCAAAATATAATCAGCCCACTCTTGGATTCTTAACCAAAGTAGAAGACATTTCTTATGACCTTTGTCCATCCATTCTGCACGACCTGAAAGGAAAAAACAAGTCACGGAGAATAATACTTGCACTTAAAATCTAGCACATGAATTGTTATATTTAATTCACAGTTTTTATATTGGACTTGAAGTGCGTCATAACTTCAATAACTAAAAACAAACCTTCATTTACCAGAGCAGAAAGAAATACCTCCCTTGCCTCATGGCTTAGAGATCCTACATTCCAATTGTCAAACTTCTAGTTAGTTTTTGTCAGAAACAAGGGAAACTTGTTTGAAAGAGCTCCAGTCTGTGATCACTTATATTTTATGCTTCCATATCATTGAATGATTGCAAACAGCCATGTTAATTTCTAATGTATTCAAGTTTTACTTTATGTAGAATATCTTCTTGTTATTATCCTGTTAAAAAAAATCATTTGGATGCATTACATATCAAATTGGAGCTTTGCATTCAAATTCCTATGCACTAAAAGCAAAAAAAGGAAAAAGAGCATGATGTCTAGCTAAGCACGTACACAAAAAGAATATGTAATCAGCATAATGTCAACTAACTTTCAATTACTGGATTAGAAAAAAGGGGGAAATCTTCTTCTAATCCTATCACAAATATCCTTTGACTTCTGCAGTAGCCAAGTATCAGCTCTTTCCATAGCTTCACTTGATTATCACGTGTTTCTTTCACAGGCTGCAAACTAAAGGAAGAAAGAAGATAATGATTTAACTCACTTTCTCAAATCTCCAATCATGCAAACAATTAAATTTCACTAAAATGTGACACAATGAGGCATATGTGTGAAACTAGTTATACTTATCAAATGAAACAATATAATCAATGAGAAAAAAAATTTTAGTGATACTATATATTTATCAAAAATGGACCATACTGAACATTGGAGCATTTTGGAAAGAGCACAACAGTATGCATGTCATAGAATGAAGAATCATTAAACAATCTTGCTATTGTGACTCAATCAATGTAAAGGCTCAATTTATATATAACCAAGCTTCAACAACTCTTCTTAAATAGTTAAATAAAAAAGAATGTACAATAATAGTTGATAGGTTTGTATCAGGTCTGGCCTATGATCAATATCCAGTATACCCAATTCAGTTGGTCCAAGTACCAAGACTGCTGACTGGATACTGGGTCTAGTACTTGTCCGAAGCAATGCAGACCAATGTACTGTTTTGTATAATCTACGATGGCAGTACTCCCTAGCTATTCTGCCTTGTCCCAAACCATCAAAAACACACAGCTACATAATATATATTCCTTTTTTTTCTTACCAATTCACTAACTCTAGCAAACAAAACCTATGTAAAAACTGTATTCTCTTTAAATTTTCTTTGTACTCTTTAAACTCTGTGCAGAATAGGGATGGCAAAGACTAACAAATGTTTGGATAGGAGAAGCTGAACAACACGAGTAAGGCTAGTACATCTTTGTCCTTTCTCCTAAAAAATAGTCGGCTTCCGACACCAAGACAGTGAAACAACTATCAATGAAATACAATCAATATTCCCTTAGCATATTCACATCTCACTCAATTTACATCTACAATGAACTAATTCAATATGTTTCAGGTAAAAAGAGGCTGATTCAGTGCATGAGTGAAACAAAGGCTTCTCAATCAATCTGAATATGACCAAAAAAAACTAGGTTACTTGAAAAACTTATGTAGGATGGTAGGAGCTCTCTGGTCTTGTTGATTATCGCACCGATACACAAACAGCCAGGTCCAGTATTAAATGGGCATGGGTGTGAGGCAAATCCAGGAATAAAAAGACTGAATTGAATGGCCAATACAAGCCAATTGAACAAGAAAACAAGATGAGTAGTCCACATTTCATGGACAATTTACTTTATCAAGTTATAAAAGTTTACTTCACTGTTTTTGCACATACAACAGACATTTCAAGATGAATACAAATTTACAAAAGTTTTAAACCAGACTAATAAACATGGACACATACAGACCTGTCTCAAGTGTCATTATGATATTTTTGTCAATATCATGCAATCAGACCCATTGGATTGGTATTGGTCCAAACAAAGTTTTGAAAAAATCATAACCTAATGTTTTGTCTGTCTAATTTTTGGCAGTAGTTATTCAAGAGCAAGGCTTGACACATAAACATTAAACATCAGGAGGTAACACACCATTTTGCATCAAACTATAGATGCAAGTCACCTAACCAAGCAAATAATATTCATATGGAGGAGAATAGAAATATAAATTGTTACTAGGAAAAATAATTGTCATGTACTATTTACTACATGGTTATAACAGCTAAGAGGAAATTACAATCTCAGTAGTTGTCTCATGTGCAATAAATCAAGTAAAAGGACTACGAAAGTTTGATTTTCAGGGTAACTTCAGCAATGGCAAGTGTGGTCCTAGAAATGCTGGTTCCTAGAAAGGTGTCATTACACTACAACATGCTTGGTTTGGCTAATATAAACGTGGCTTTCTTATGCTTGGTTCAAAGGCAACTTTAAAACTATTTTAAGGGTTAAACCCCCACCGAAACCTAGCCAATTGGGTTAATATCTCGAGCAAGCCCACAAAATGAGAACCAGATTGGCCTGGGCCATCTTCCCAAAAAACCTCATGACTGACCAAGAAAATCTATCAGATCCAAGGACCCTACCCATGCCACAACAGCACACATCATTAATGATTAAATCACAACTAGAGGGACACCACACATATGTACTGGTGAAGGGACAGCAGATTGATTCCTCCTCGCCAAATGGGAACCTCACAAATACTCTGTCACTCTTTCAAACCTCACTCCAGTATTATATTCAAGACTGCTACCCAACTCAGTCACTATGATGGCTAACTCAGAAATGAAGGGCCATTTGATAAGCTATCTCCGCTCAATGAAAACAGTATCAGACTCTATAGAGTTATCAGACTCTATAGTTAAAGAACTAATACACTAGTGTGTATGATCGACAACACGAAAGGTGTTAAATTAAGCCCAAAAAGAAGGTGCTAATTCATGGCCTTATATAAGATTGGATTCCCTCATGTACAGGGTAAATATGCTTTACCTTACTCTTTTCTTGAGACTTTGGACTGTACACCCACTGAACCCATTCTTGTCATGCCTCTCTTTTTTATTTGTGGGATCAACATTCAGCTCACAATCTCCTCATCATATTTGGTTTTCCATCAAGTCAACAAAGGAATCCAGTCTAGTCATCAACAGACACCAAATCAAAAGTTTAACATAACGTTTCAAACCAAAACCAAATTATGATCCAACGATCAAGAAACTAAATATAATTGAACTTTTCCAGTTTGGTTCAGTTTAAGTAACACATTTCATAAATTTATAATGCAAACAAGAAAACAAATATTGCAAGAAAGAAAATTTTGAAAATAAATTGAAGATAAATTCCAGATCGGTTCATCCGCAATAAAAAGAAAGAAATTAAAAATTTTTCAAGAACATAAAATATTCAAAATTGACGCATCTGCAATAAATGAAATTAAATTGGGAAATATTCAAAATTGACGCATCTGCAATAAATGAAATTAAATTGGAAAATATTCAAAATTATTGCATCTACAATAAATTAGAGATTTGATTTTTGTTATTTGATAATTAATATTTTCTATTTGAGTAATAATAGGGAATAATTATAATGTTGTTAGATTAGTCTATTTTTTTATTTAGAATATTTATTTTCATATTTACTTGCTGTTGAGTTGAGTCTATAAAAAGAGCGTCATGTATTTTAATTATCTTTGAATTAATATAATTTTCAATTTGACTTCACTATGTGAAGAGTTTTTTCTTTATGTGAAGTTATTTCCTTATTTGCTCTAACAATTTCGTTCCTAACACCTGGGTTGGTCGACAGTTCAAAGTTGGTGTTATGTCAATTGGTATCAAAGTCGAAGCCTGGTGGTTGAGTTTCAGTACTAGTTATCCTTTCATTCCCCATCATCCTCAAGTTTCGACAGCATTCTTGTCCATGACTCCTTCCTTGTTCTCCATTAATAGTGTTCCAATCAGATTTTCACACCTCGCCCTCGTGATATCATCAGCCTCACCATTTCAAAAAATGAAAAAACAAATTATTGTATTGTAGTAACAAAATAGCAAAAATAATCAACAAGGGGAGAGAAAAGGAAAAAAAATAAGAAAGAGAATGAGAGAGTGAAAAACAAGTTGTCATAAAAAAAGAAAAGAAAATAGAGAATAAAAAAAGAGGGAGAAAAGTGAGAATAAAGGACAAAAATTATTGTTCTAAAAAAAAGTGGAAAAAAAAGAGAAAGGAAAATTATAGAGAGCAAGACAAACACGAACCCATCATACATTGGCATGAAATGAAAAGACAATTAACAAAAAAAAATATCCTGCTAAACTTTAAGAGACGATTATCTAACAAGTACATATCCGTACTATCTTAAATGTGTCTCCTTGAATTTTTCCTCAATAGATGCAACCCCGACTTTCTCTTTAATGTTCTCATTTCTTATCTTATCCATTCTCATATATCCACACATCCACCTTAACATCCTCATCTCTACAACTTTCATTTTCTACTCATATACTTGAGTAATAGCCTAACCTTCAACTTCATATAACATAGCATAGCAGGTCTAACCATCGTTTTATAAAAAATTTCTTTAAATTTTAGAGGTATTTTACGATCACAAAGAACACCCGACGCTCTCCTCCATTTTAACCATCCTATTTGTATTCTATGTAAGATATTTCTTAATCTCTCTATCCTTTTGCAAAAATGATCCTAAATACTTAAAGCTCTCAATTACAGTTATAGACAACTCGTCATCTCCTATTTAAATACTTGTCTCATTATATCTAATATTACAAAACTTAAATTTCATATATTCTATTTTTACTCTACGAAATATAAAACCTTTCACTTCCAATGTTTCTCGTCAAGATTCACGTTTAGCATTTACTCCTTCACGTATCTCATCTACAAAATAATATCATCTACAAATAACATACACCACAGTAGAACCATCAATTTGGATTAGGCCCAAAGGGTTGGCCCACTCCGCCAAACAATTTAAACGGATTTGATTAAAATTTTATCAACCCATTTTAAGATGAGTTCAGACAGGCCGACCAGCTTGTGCCCACGACCCACACGAGTTAGCCCGCGGGTTGAGAAAAAAATTCTTCCAAAAGTTTTTTTATTAAACTTAAATTTTTTATGTTTTTAATTATTTTATCGAACTATTTGGTTATGTAAATGATACATGAACTATTGTGTGATGTGGAATCTCTAAAGGAGTCTTCATTGGAAACATAAGCTCTTTTATGATGATTAGTGAATGGTGATTCCATATTTCTATTATGGTAGATCTAGTGGAGTGGTGATTGGCATTTATTTATTTTTTATAATTTTTTTAATAAACGACAATAATTATTATTTATCAATGATCCCACCCTTATTTTCAATCCCGTTCTGTGTAACATTCTCTACTGTTTTATTTTTTTAGGCCTATGGGCGCCTAACCTGCAATCCGCCTTAGGTAAATCCCAGCCCGCTAAGGTGATGGGTCGGTCCACCCCGCCAAATGTTGGATTTTTTTTTGGTTGGCTCGTCTTGCTGCAAGACAGTCCATTTAACAGTTCTACACCACGGTACCGTATCTTTGATATGTCTAGTGAATTCATTTATAATTATTATAAAAGGATAAGGACTTAGAGTTAATCCTTGATATACCCCTAGCATCATATAACATAGCATAGCATAGCTAATTCAAGTTCGTCATCACATCCTCAAACATATCCTTAAATAGTTTGATATATGCTACGTTAACACCTCTCTTTTCTAAAATTCTCTATATAATTTCCCTTAGGACTCTATCATAAATTTTTTTATAGATCAATGAATATCATATGTAAATCTTACTTCTATTCTCAATATTTTTTAATTAATTGCCTGAGAAAATGTATAGCTTCTATTGTCAACCTTCTAAGCATTAATCTAAATTAATTTTCAATCATCGTAGTCTCTTTCCTTAGTCTTTTTTCTTATTACTCTTTCCAAAATTTTATGATATGACTAATTAGTTTAATACCCTTATAGTTCATATAATTTTATATGTCTCATTTGTTCTTGTATAAGAGAACTAGAGTTTATTACCCTTATAATTTAATACTCACATCAGGGTTTTTCGTTTTCAATATCAGATTAAAAACTTTGTAAATCATTCAATATCTTATTTCTCTTAAGAATCTTCCAAACCTCTATTGAAATATCATTTGATCCAACTACTTTTTCATTTTGCATCCCATTTAAAGTTTTTTTCTAAGTTTGAATTCTACGATAAAAATTTAAATTTTTATACTCCTTTATCTACTTAAATTACCTAAGTTAGTAGCTTAAACATTCATTAAAAAGTTGATGAAAATATCATTTTCATTACTCTTTTATTTCCTCATCATTCAATAGTATCCTATTGCATTCATCTTTAATGTATCTTATTCGGATATGATCTCTTATTTTCCCCTCTCTCTTTAGCTATTCTATAAATGTCTCCTCCTTTTGGATTTAGTTGTCGATATAAATGTTCAAAAGTTTTATTCTTGGCTTCATTCATGCTTTCTTAGCCTTTTTTTTTACTTCTGTACACTTTTTAAAATTTCTCATTTTTACAAGTGTATAATATCTTACAGGATGTTCATTTTACCTTCACTTTCTCCTGTACCTTCTCATTCTATCACCAAGATTCTTTACTTAATGATGCACGTCTCTTTGACTCATCGAGTACACTCTTGGCTATCATTTTTAGTTTTAATATCATCTTATCTCATGTCATATTCGAGTCGCAGTGTATTTTTCTTAATATTTATACTGTTATCCTCTCCTTAAATATGTTTTGCTTCCCATCCTTTAACTTCCACCACTTAATTTTAAAAGTCATGCATATTTTCCTTTTATTGATATTATATTTGAGGTGCATATCCAACACTACTAATCTATATTGAATAGTTATGTTTTCTTCGGGGATGACCTTACAATCTTTATAAATCTTTTATCCTTCTTCCTAACCATAAGAAAGTAAATTTGTAATTTATTATTATCACTTTTAAACATAATCAAGTATTCTTCTCTTTTCTTGAAAAACGTATTAGCTAGTATAAATTCATATGCTATCACAAAATCCAATATAGTTTTTCCACTCTATCATATTCCTCATTTTTCACTCCAAAATCTTCATTTAGATCTCCTCCTATTAAAATCATTTCATTTGACGGAATGTTTTATAATATCTCATCTTAGTCATCCCAAAATCTAGATTTGGTTTCTTCATCTAATCATACTTGAGGTGCATATATGCTAATTACATTAATAGTTTCCTCCGTCTATACCATCTTGAGAGCTATAATCAATCTCCTTTTCTAATCACTCTTATTACTTCATACTTTAGCAAACTATTTACAATAATACTTATCCATTTCTTGTTTTACTTCTTCTTGTGTATTATAACTTAAAACTCAAGTTCTCTATCATCTTTACCTTCTTTCCTACCCATTTTGTCACTTGTACACACAAAATATTAATTCTCTTAATCATTGTATTTACTATCTCCATTCTTTATTAGTGAACATTCTCATGTTCTATGTTTCAAATCTTAAACCATTAATTTCTTATAATATTTATTCTTACCCAACTTATGGTATGAGAACTCTTGCATATTTAATAATATATCTAAGTTCTTATGGAGATATAGTGATCCTTACTGAGACATTGGAGTCAAACACTACAACACGTTTCTTCCAAAGAACAACCTAGCATTAGCACAATAGTTTGATGGATTTATTCATTGAACAATTATTTAATTCAACGCTAGCTGGTAACCTAATGCATCTCTCATCCTTTTTCATCCAGGCGTGGGACCAACAACGGCAGGTTTGAAGAGAATAATGCAAATAAAGAAAAGAATAATGTAAAAAAAAAAAATATTGCAAGAAAGAAAATAATTTTGAAAAAATAAATTGAGGATAAATTCCAAATTAATTCATCCACAATAAAAGAAAAAAATAAAAAATCTTCAAGAACAAAAAATACTCAAGATTGGTGCATCTACAATAAATGGAATTAACTTGCAAAAAATTCAAGATTGGTGCATCTACAATAAATAAGAGGTTTAAATTTTGTTATTTGATAATTAATATTTTCTATTTTGGTAATAAATAGAGAATAATTATAATCACTTTTAGATTAGCCTATTTTCTTTATTTATAATATTTATTTCCATATTTCCTGTTGAGTAGAATATATAAAAGGAATCTAAAATTTTATATTTTAATCATTTTTTAATTAATATAATTTTTAATTTTACTTCTATGTGTAAGAGTTTTTCTTCTATGAGCTTATTTCCTTATTCACTTCATTCCTAGTTCATAGGTGGTTCGACGGTTCAAATTTGATGTTGCATCAATTTATCTCTTTCTTTTGAATCCCATGGGCATATACTAGAGTATACCAATATATGGTATAGCATATATATTGAGTTCACATTTAGTTTTCAGTTTATTAGAGTTACTATACTGAAAGCAGATTTTTTACAAAAAATTGATTTGATTCAATTCAGTTTCTCAGATTTCATTTTCGTGGTTTGTGTCCAACCTAGCAGTATGTTCTGCAATTATTGGATCCTAAATATTTGAAGGCAATTGAAGGTAATGTATAGCTTTTATTCCTTTGACAATTTCACAAAAGATTGTTATTAATGGCATGTTTGATGAGGAGGAATTGTATCAAAAAGTAAGTCAATAATAAACCCAACAGAAATCCACAGAAAAAACTACTGATAACAGA
>NW_027431557.1:0-14599 GCF_044706935.1 Curcuma longa
TCAGCTTGCTGGTTTAGGACTTGAGCTATTTGGGTGTCTATAAGAGCCTTCAAGTCAAGATGCTTTTGATCAATATATGTCTTTATTTCATTGTTTTGTTGATCTATATAGGCACGGAGGTCCACCATCTCTTGACAAACCTTCTTTAGTTGTTGAGAGACTGTGGCATATGGTTCATCTGCAAGCTTTAGAGGTGCCTCAGTTTTTTGAGCTTCAGATGGTCCCTCTGTTGCTTCAGCTGCCGCACTAGGTTCTCCTTCTTGATCTTCTGGTTCTTTCCCATAGTAGTTTTCTCCTGCTTGATGCCCATCTACCCATTTAAGACCTCTATAGGTTTTGGACATGTCGACTAAGGAAAGGTTCCTCTAGTGGATTACATCATAGGATGTGGAAACTTGTTTGATCTTCCCCCTGGATGTGTTAATGCCTATGGACTCTAACCAAAAAGTGATGAGATGACCAAAAGGCATGTGAATCTTTTTCTGAACTGGAGTGGAGAAATGTACTATGTAAAGGAAGATATTGAGACCTATGTTCAGGTCTTAATAGTTTTTAAAAAGATGAAGTGCAAGCAAGTGATGAGGCCTTATTTTAGCTTGACCTCGAGTGACTATTGGAAGGATGCAACTGACAATGACTTTGTAGAGTACATTGTCGGGGGCGGATAGTGACATTGTTGGAAATAGATTGAAGCTTGGTGGTCTAGGCTGGTTGAAGAATTGCTGATGCAGATCATCTATCGAAAATAGATCAGAGGGTTCTTGAATGGAAGGATAGACTTTAAGAGTAGAAGTAGAGGGTCTACATTCTAGGAAGGTTGTGATTATGTCGGGGGTTAATGATATGTCAGTTTTAGCCACCCTAGATTTTACAATGAATTTGTCTTCTGTGAGTTGGAGATTGTTGTAAAATTCTTGGACAAGATCGACATTTATATCATGGGTACAAAAGACAAGTTTTTGAAGCTGATAATGGTTTATTACTTCCATTACATTTTGGGCATATTCGGTAAAAAACTCTTTATCAATAGCCCTAGTAGACATAAGCAGAAAGGTGGTTTCACTATATGCTCTTTCATGAAGTTCAGATGGAAACCTAGAATCAGGTGAAGGATTTTCCATAGATGTTTCACGACGGGGTTTCTTTGCCATTCGCTTTTGTCTATATGATGCATGTGATGTATGTTGGATCAAGTCAATGCATAATCATATGTAATGTGAATGAATGTCGTATGATGCATGTTTGGAGGTTATTGGATGAACAAAAACAGAATACAGTTGATTAGGGATAGGAATAACCCAATTTAGCCGTAATGAAGAGCTGAGTGGAGAAGGACTATTACTTTGGAGACATTTGTGTGTGTGTGGTTGAGTCCTTGGCAGTGGGTGGTCGGTTGTTGCTTGTCACCGGAGAGAAGAAGTCGCTGGAGGCTTGTTTTACAGCTCCGGTGAGCCCTAGGTGGAAAACCAATGGTTTTAGGGCAAAAATAAACTGATAGGAGTAGCTAAGGAGGCTTACCAGACTTGGAAATGGGGTTTAGGGTTGAAGGAATGGCTGGTTGACGAAGGTTTTGATGTAGGCGATTTGGTCGTCGATGGGAAAGAGGCGAACAGTCGGGTTAGGGCTCGCGAGACATCGCGAGTCCTTTTATACTCCCGTGTCGATCAGTCGAGTCATAAGCTTGACTAACTCGACTGATTAGATCAGTCGAGTCGCAGGTTGAGTCTTACTCGATTCTGAGCTTGGCTGTCTGCAGACAGTTGAGTCGCTGGTTGAGTGGCACTCGCTTCTGATTGCGGCTGATTGCAATAGTCGAGTCTATGGTCGAATCCCACTCACTTCTGAGTTCAGCTAGTTGCGATCAGTCGAGGCGATGGTCGAGTCCCACTCGCTTCTGAGTGCCTGGTTTTGGTGGCAGTCGAGTCTGCGGCTCGACTGGTGATGTTTTTTCCAGTGGACCAAATTTTGAAACTGGTTATCAATCAAGTTGATAACTGAATCGACTCGACTGTGAATCTGATAGTTGGTTTTCAAGGTTTTTCAATGTTCCAATTTGATCTCTCTTGATTCCTAGAGTCACCCAACACGTGTAAATACACTCTATGGACCTATTCTTATCCTTTCCAAGAGATTTTGGTGATTTTTGTCATTTATTTTGATTTATTTAGAGGTCCAACCAATTTTACTTGGTTGGAATATCCAATTATGATCTAAGAGCCAAACACACATGAATTATATGATGGCCTTCCCCATAATTGGTCAACTTAATGATTTGTATCTCTTTCACCTTCATTACCCAAATTAATGCATCATAACAAGCATCTTGAGTAAATCGGTGAATCCTAACATCTCACCCCCTTTCTAACAATACAAAAACTTTTGTTATTCTAAAGTTTGTGTGAGATGTTGCCCCAAGGTATCCCAACCTTGTTTCATATATCCTTATGATTATGGAGAGTTTCTTTTGTTTGTTTATCATGACTTCTTATCTATTCAGCCAAACATAACCCTAATTCCCTTCTTAGATGGCTAAATTCATTTTCGGGAAGAAGTTTAGTAAAAATATCAGCTAGGTTAGATTTCAATGCCACATGAGCAAGTACGATATCTCCCCTAGCTACATGATCCCTTATGAAGTGATGTCTCTCTTCAATATGTTTGGTCCTTAAATGATGGACCGGGTTTTTCGTTAGATTGATAGTGCTAATATTGTCACATAGCACTTGCACATTCTTATAGGAAAAATCATAATCCTCTAGAGTATGAGTCATCCACAATAATTGCGATACGCTCTCTCCCATAGCCATATATTCAGCCTCGGTCGTTGAGAGAGCAACACAATGTTGTTTTCGACTTGACCAACTCACTAAAACTGATCCTACAAATTGGCAACCCCCACTTGTTCTTTTCCTATCCAATTTGCACCTGGCATAATCGGAATCAGTATAGCCTATTAAGTCAAAGGATTCAGTTCGAGGGTACCATAATCCTACTTTTATGGTTGCTTTAAGATATCTCATGATTCTTTTTACTGCAACCAAGTGTGACTCTTTTGCACAAGTTTGATACCTTGCACACATATCCACAGCGAAAACTATATCGGGTCTACTAGCTATGAGGTATAAGAGACTTCCAATTGCACTTCTATAATGCTTTAAGTCTACAGGTTTTCCATCAATATCACCATCTAAATGAGTACTAGTTGCCATAGGAGTTGAAAATTCTTTTGCATTTTTCATGCCAAATTTCTTTAACAATTCTAAGGCATATTTAGATTGGTGAATGTGAATTCCCTCACTTGTTTGTTTGATTTGCAGTCCAAAGAAGAATGTCAATTCTCCTACTAGACTCATCTCAAACTCACTCTCCATATATTCAATGAACTCAACTAGATAATCCCTATTGTTGGAGCCACAAATTATGTCATCAACATAAATTTGAGCCACAAATATGTTTTCACCATTTCTTTTCAGAAATAGTGTGGGATCTATTTGACCACGTTTAAACCCTTTTTCTACTAGGAATGTAGACAACCTTTCATACCAAGCACGAGGTGCTTGTTTTAGCCCATAAAGAGCTTTCTTAAGCTTATACACGTGGTTTGGAAATTCAGAACTTTCAAATCCTCACTACAACAAAAACAGTCATAGACATCGGTGGAAAACCGATGTCTATGAGAAAATCGACTGATGTCTATGAAGGCGTTGTAAAAGGTCTGACATTTTAGACATCGGTTTGTAACCGATGTAATACAACTCAACGACATCGGTTTGTAACCGATGTAAAACCGATGTAATATCACTCAACGACATCGGTTTTGCAACGGTGTAAAACCGATGTAATATATGTTTAACATCAAATTTAACAACGGTTTTCGACCGATGTAATATCACAACGACATCGGTTTTGCAACGGTGTAAAACCGATGTAATATATGTTTAACATCAATTTTAACAACGGTTTTCGACCGATGTAATATCACTTAACGACAACGCTTCCAAACCGATGTCATTGAATTTAAAACTGTTGTAATAACACTTATTTTTTTATGTTGTTTGTAAATTATGATCGAGCAAGAGTACAAAATTATCATAATATTATAAATTCACCAAACAAATCACAAATAGAAAAGCACCGATATATTTAATCACCTCAATATTTACAAATAACCAAAAGTAACTAATACAAATATTCTTCTTGCAACATATTACACATTCCCTCAGCGTTTTCATCCTCAGAAGGATCATCTTCAGCCCCATCGTCCTCTTCCTGGTCTTCGCCATCTTGTTCATCATCATCCTCTTCGTCCTCATCTCAATCACCATCATCCTTGTTCTCTGGCACAAATTCATTCTAGCTCTTTCGAAGTAGCCTTCAAAGAAACGAAGCTAAGATTATTCACAGTTACAGCTTTATCCCAATATGAATCATTTTCACTGTTACAGGCATTACAATATGAAAAAGAATATGAATTTAAGTAATTGACTATCAAAATGCTTCAAAAGAAGTCCAGGTTTTTTTTTTACAAGCGAATCGGCAGCACTGATAAGCTAGCCAACTAAATGTCATCACTAACAAGATATGATCAGATTCTTCATCAATATAAATAGTAGCTCATAGTTCATTAACTCCTAATATTATATAAGGGACCTCCACTAATCTTACTCTTCCATTTGCAATTACATAGATGCCCCACTTTCTACCACAATAAAATACACAAGTTCAGTAGGAAAAAACTAAGCAAAGAACACCAGTAGAACTTGCAAAACTAGCATATGGAATTAAAAAGCGAAGGTTTTATTTACAGTTGGATGATAAGAATAGATATTTTTAAAAAAGTGCTCAAACAACAAGAAGGGTTGTACGAAATGACACGAACAATTAGCTAATATCAATGGAACCTGAAGCAATTTATGAATAAAGCACTGAAAGGAAGCTGATGACATAGTCATTCCATGCAGCACCCAAACAACAAGAGTTACAAAACTTTTATCACGTTAAAAAAAATACCTTCCAATGATTTTGTTGGCATCCTCATAACAGAAGAGGATATGATTAAGCACTCAAATTAACACACTAACTAAATTATTTCCAAGTTTTCACATGAACAAGCATTTCAGCAATTCAAATTCAAAAATCAAAAATAAAAAAATATTTCCAATCCAGAAATACAAGACTTACTGCTAATGCGTTCGTGTAATCAAAGCAGCTGCAAGACACACAAACCAACAATTAGAATACTACTCATACCATTAATAGTCCAAGTTAGACAAATTGGATCTGCTCCTATTGTTAGTACCATGCGTCCAAAGTCAGTTCATGAAAAGGAAGCTCACATTTATTGAGGACAAATTTCTTCATCTAACACGTATATAATCCTCTTTCTTGCAACTATATATATTAACAAAAAAACATGCTTGTGAAAGCAACTACCAATGTACCTGTCGGTTACCCAATCCTTGTTCATGTGAAATAGTATGATCTGCAACCTAAAAAAAAAAGTGTACATATTACAAACTATCAAAATTCATCATAAAAGTAAATTATTTAAATAAAGTCAAGATACCTTTTGATTACTAAATTCACTAGATTCCATGATTCACTGGTTGATCTGCAACCATCAATTTCATTGATGCTGGAGCCGCTCCTTTGGTTGTTAACCATCTCAGAAGATTACTAAGTATCAGATAGATAATGCATAACCTAAAGTTTCTTCACGGAGAAGAACAAAAGGGCAAATTCATTTCAGAGAATATTGATATGCCATGGTAGAGAGAACAAGCAGAAGATAATCATAAATTAGTTCATAATTGTAGAACATCTGCTAACTCATATAATACTCCCAATAAACTTCAGAATAAAATCTTAGTTACTGCAAAAGAGGTAATCACTGAATGTGAAAATTCTTGTGCACATACTGAAGTCTAAATGATCAGTTAAAGAGTCTTAAGACACAATGGCATCACATGATGAACTGAGTAGGAAACAGAATACCTCATGAGTCAGTTGCTTCTGTTTGTTGTTCTCTTCTGGTACAGGATAGCAACTTGCCCCAAAAGCTTGACAGATTTTCAGTATTTTGCTCTTAGCCTGCTCTCCAGAGAAGAAAACTACAAATACCGTCTTGTGTACCTACATAATATGAGCACAAAGATACTGGATGCCATTAAAATAAAAAAATACCAACATGTAACATAAAGCACAGCTAAAAAGAGGTATCGGGAAAAGGAAATTGAGCTTAAGGTTATTAGTTTTCTTTGTCAGGAAATTTTAAAATGTTCTGAAATCCTTAAGAAGATAAATGGTATCAAGAATAAATATGGCTTACGCTAGAAAATAAGTGAGGGAAGGATACTCTTACCATTTCACCAGACACTGGATCCATGACCTGCTCCTCTGCAGGTGCTTGATTGAAGAACATATTACCCCGGGTGGCCCGGAAGAGCATCCTCTCAAATGTTAGCTCTTTTGACTTGCATATAATCCTCTCAAATGTTATGCATGGGTAACTTGCATAAATGATCTTTCTATAAGCAGCATATGAAATCTCAAATTGCATATGAAATCTGAGCTATAATACAGAACAAATTCTATAATATGCATGTGTCAACTTGCATATGTCATACTACAGAACAAATTCTATAATATGAAATCTCAATTTGCATATGTCATACTACAGAACAAATTCTATAATATGCAATCTCAACTTGCATATGAAATCTGAGCTATAAGCAGAACAAAGTAATGCCTCATACTTGCTGAACAAAGTAAGCGACTTGCTAACTCGAAATTTATAGGTGCCTCCAAATCGTTCAAATCATCCTTATCAAATGGAATATGAAACTAATGCCTCATACTTCTTAAGCAAAAAAAAAAAAAGGTAAATACTGGAAGTGGTGGTGAAGCCAGTTCTGCCGAATGCTTGGAAGCAGAGGAGGCGGCGTGATGAGGGAAGAAGTTTGTTGTTGTGATGAGGGAAGGAAAGGCGGCGGTGGTGAAGCAGTCTGCTTATCTTCGGAGCCGTCTGCTTCTCTTCGTCGGACCTTTTGAGCAGAGCGGTGCTGCGGTGCGGAAGGCTGCGGTGCGGAAGGAGCAGAGTGGTGCTGCGGTGCGGTGCGGAAAAAGGAGTAGAGCGGTGCGGAAGGTTGCGGGGCGGGAGAAGGAGCAGAGCGGTACGGACGGCTACGGTGCGGAAGGGGTAGGAGACGGATGTGTTAGGGTTAATTAAATGTAAGTAACAATGAATTAAAATAATGTAAATATAATTAACGTAAAACGTATAATTAATGTAATAAAATTTATAATGAATTATTTATTTATTTATTAATTTGTAAAACATAAATGATTTATATTATTTATTTGTAATAAAACGTATGATTATTAATTAACGTATAACGTATAATTAACATAATGAATTAATATAATAAACTTATATTATTTATTTATTTATTTATTAATGTAAATATTTATAAAACATTTAATTAAAATAATTTTATAAAACATAAATGAAAATGAAATTTGTATAAACATAAATGAAATTTTTATTAATTTATAAATATTTATTTATATTTATATAAAGAGAATTTTTATTCATTTATTAATTTATAAATGTAAAGTCTCAAATGTACTTTGCCAGAACGCCTAAGGAAAGCCTAAACTCAAAATACGAAGACCACGCAGTAGAAAGAGTACCCGCCCCAATTTCAGAAAAGAATCATAGTTAAATATCATAGAAAGTCAAAAAAACAAAACGAGTTTAAAGGGAGAGAGGGAATGAAAAAAAACAAAAATATACAACAGTTTTAAAACCGTTGTTGTAGCTTCCAAAACCGTTGTTGTCGTCCCACATAGACAACGGTTTTCAAACCGTTGTCGTAGTCTTCAAAAACCGTTGTTATAGTCCCAAAATAGCGGACATAGACAACGGTTTTAAAACCGTTGTTGTTTCCTCCAAAAACCGTTGTCGTAGTCTCCAATCAACGGTTTTAAATTGTTATTATAGCTTTCAAAACCGTTGTTGAAAGCGCAAATAGACATCGGTTTTAAATTGTTGTTATAGCTTCCAAAACCGTTGTTGAAACCGTAAATAGACAACGGTTTTCAAACTGTTGTCGTAGTCTTCAAAAACCGTTGTTGTAGGCGGACATAGACAACAGTTTTGAAACCGTTGTTGTATCCTCCAAAAATCGTTGTCGTAGTCTCCCATCAACCTCTCAAAGACATCGGTTTTTCTTAAAATCGTTGTAAAAAAGTAAAAGACATCGGTTTTGTCATAAAACCGATGTCTTTTAAGTGTTGTTAAAGACCGATTTTCTTGTAGTGTATGCCCTTTGATTAGTGACTCGTAGTTCCAGAGTTACCACCCCGAGGGTAGTAAGTCGATGATTATCGAGTTAATCTCATAGGAGATCTTTGAGTAGGAAGGCACTCCTCAATTATTCGACGGATTTCACTTATACATTGTCGACATTCATGAACGAAATATCCATTAGAGCAATGAAAAATACAATATCGCTCCCCATTGTTCGACCTATGATACGCCGAGTCAAGAGTCGGGGTTGCCTCCAAAGTTTATACTATTCACACTCCTATCAGAGTTGGGGCATACTGATGATGTAGGAATGCCTCCTTATATCAAATAGGCGATAGAGGAACTTTCTGTTGGGATCGTCCCTATGTAATGCACGTGTTTACACGTTTTGCAAACGTGTGCAGTAAAAATAGAATAACAATTAATAAGAAATTATTACAACATATGCATGCAAATACAGAAAATAACAGGTACAAAACATGACTAAAAATTAAAATTTTACAGAATAGTAAATATTCTATACGTACCTTATTGATGACGTTGAATGAAGTTGACATCAATCGAGCGGTCCGTATCGAAGTTCCGCCTCTGTTGTTGATCCACACCAAGTTCTCGTCTGGATGACTTACGAAGCCACGAGTTGTGTCATTGTCTTTGGTACTAGTCGATGATCGATAACGATCGACTCGAGAGAAAATCTTTATTCCAGAAAATACACAACAACGTTTGTCACGATTATTTTTTGGAGTTTTCTAACTATCAACAGTAATCGTATTCCTAGTGTAGTCTCGATGGTCAACCTTTAACCACCGATAAAGGGGCAAATCACTGGAAACTCTTTCCGACATTGATGGAATATTCTGGAAGCTTCATAAGCTTCAGATGGAAAACCCTGTCAATAACTCCAGTAGCAACTTGATGCTGGCTACAAGTGTACAGTCGTCATCAAGTAATAAAAGATATTGAACCACAAGGACCATGGAATTTACCACTAGACTAGAACAAAAAGAGTTTCGTAATGCTTAAGTTTAGATATGAGGGAGAGAGAGAAGGAGAACTAGATCGCCTGAACCTCGATCGAACAGATGTCAACTAGATGATAGGTATGTGAAACGATCTTAGGATTTCGAATTCCTTGGGACTATGATTGATGTATCATGGACGCTTTGTCATTCCTCAATGTTTATATCAATGCAGGGATTCTAATCAAGTTACCAAATTGACCTCTTCAGGCTTTATTGGAATTTAATCATTATCCTCTAATGCTATGACTACTAGTTGGAGATGATACCTAGATAGTTCGATTCTATAACTCTCTCGCGGTCACCGGGCACCCATACGATCCTAATATCTTACTCTCTGTCATAGAGTAACCTTATTAATGATCTCTTCCTAATGATCGTTAGCTATTATCTATCCCTCATAAAAGATTATTACAATTTAAGGATCTCCTCGGAAAGTTCGGTTCTAAGGTTTACCTTTTGCACAAAGCACCCCGGTCATACGGTCCTATAATTTCCTATAAATCATAATTCACTCCCATCCATATAAATTTAATGTTGGTGCAGAAAGTACTATCAAATCGAACCAGGATTTTGATTATGGAACTAGGATCAAGTTAAGTATGTGATTGTACTAATGAGGTTGAACTGAGCTTATAGGAGACACAGGTTAAATCCTAGTGGAAGCTAGGCATGATGTCTTGGCAAAGTCAAGTGATGCACCAGGTGAAGTCTGGGCTGGTCAGGAGGACCACGCCGCAGCAAAAGTCTAGGGCTTGGTCAGGAGGACCAAGTTGCAGCAGAAGTCTGGGCTTGGTCAGGAGGACCAAGTTGCAGCGGAAGACTGGGCTGATCAGGAGGATCAGTTGTAGCATAAATCCTGGAGGGCGAAGACAGAGCCAAGCAGGTAAATTATCCCGAGGGGAGTGGGTGAGGACGCGTTCCCGAGGGGAACATTAGGTGTCGGTCTAACCCAGGATCTCACTGGAGATCCGAAGTTAAGATTCGCAGTTGGTTTCGAGAACCGACTCTAAAATTATCTTTTGCATGTTATTTTGCTAACATCTTTTGCAGAAAGGAAAAATCAAACGAACGCAAACTCCGGACGAAAAGTTGACTTTTCGGGCCTGGAGTCGACTCAGATGGGTTCTGGAGTCGACTCAGGCAGAGTCAGTCGAAATCCGGAAGTCAGCGCGTTGATTTTCCGCCAGCTCGGCCTGGAGTTGACTCAAGTAAGCATTTGAGTCGACTCAAGCTGACTAAGAGTCAAAAGTTATCGCCATTGACGCCACAGCGACTAGAGTCGGCCCAGATAGCAATCGGAGTCGACTCAGAGCAGATAACGAGCGAAGACGATAAAGATTTATCTGTCACGCAAGTTGGAATCGACCTAGATCTGCATCTGAGTCGACTCAGGAGGGCTATAAAAGGAGGTCGCGAGCAGCAGCCGAGAGACAACTTTTTCAAGCATCCAAACGCTGTTCTCGCGACTCCCGAGCTTCCGTTCTTCGATGTCGGTGCTGTACTCGATCCAAGCAACTCAAAATCACATCGAGACGCCGAGATCTTCATCCGGAGAGCAACTGCACGGACAAAAAGTCAGTACTAGTTCATTATTGTCAAATTCCTTAATCCGAGCTTTTTGTAAACTCCTGATTTTGTAATTGTCGATACACTTGCTGTCTTAGTGGAGCACGTGACTTAGTGGATTTGCCCAAAGGAAATTGTCAAGGACCGTGGGTCTTGGAGTAGCAGCCTTGGGCTGTGAACCAAGTACAAAACCAACCGAGTCTTTACTTTTCGTATTATTTACTTCTTGCTTATAATTATTTTCGCACTCGGTTCTCCTCGCTTCCGTTCGCACTCGTGATTTACGAAAAAATCAAAAAGCGTGCAACATGCTATTCACCCCCCCTCTAGCGTGTTTCCGATCCTACATTTAAGTCCTCATAAGCATATCACCAAACACACACATGGCAGAATTCATATGGAAAAGCATAAATATATCATATAAAATAACAAGAGCACATCCATTAAATACAAATCATCCAATACATCTCAATTCATCCTACGGCCTAGAATATAGGGGATTTGCTCCATGACGGAGAAACATGACTCAAAAGAAGAATAGGAATACATCTTTGACCCTTAATCCAAGAGAGAAAGGGAAAAGACTTATCTAGGTGCTAAGATCTTCTTCAAATCGCAATCTCCTCGTCGGTGGTGGATGGAAACGGCGGAGTAGCCCTGAAAGAAAGGATGAGATGTTGAAATCCGCTCCCAATCATGGCTGTGGTATGCTCCGTTCGCCTCTATCGACCCCCCTCCTTGTAGGGTTTCAAAAGGGCTTATTTATAGGCCCGCGCCCGACATGGTCGTGCCTTAAGGCACGACTTGGAACTTCAGCTCGGGTCTTTCGCGGGCACGGTCGTGCCTTGTAGGTACGACCCCTAGCTGACTTCACGTGGTATAAGGGGCATGACCGTGCCTTGTAGGCACGACCCCTGACTATTTTCATGCGGAATAAGAGTCATGGGCGTGCCTGAAAGGCACGACTCTACCTTGGTTCATGCGGTACGGAAGGGCACGACCGTGCCATTTGGCACGACTCCATTTTGGGATTTCATCATTCTCCCTTCGTTTCGCCTTATTTTACTATGATTTTCATCCTACAAATACAAATATATAAGAGAAGATCTCTGAACTAGAAAGTAAAGAAAATATACCAAATGCACGAATAAAGAGTGCGATAAACACAGAGTATCATCATGAAAATACATAAGGATGTGGAATAAATGTAATAGAAATGTATATATACCCTACGCACATTACAACCCTTCACTGGTAGCCAGCGATAGCCGACTCTTATGTCTAGACATTATTTTCGGCACCCGCAGCTTCAAAAATTCGATGGTGTACAGTGAACTCCGATAATTGCAGCTTCACAAGCTTTCGAGCCGGATTGTTAACTTCGACCTTGTGGTCTCCACACGCAAAGCAACCAGGACGGCCGAAGCTTTCTTCACCAAAAGAAATCAGAAAAATGGTCTCAATGAAAGGAAACAGGGATCACAATCAGTCATGGTTTTTTCGGGCGAGCAACACAGCGAATCCCAAAATCACAACAAGGAAAGAAAACTGCCACAAGGAATCTTTCCCCTTTCTCCGATGCTCAGCTCTAATCGGGCGCACTCAGGAAAACCCGATTGTGATCGGCGGCTAACACCTGATCAACAAGGAAAGGCCGTGCTTGGGAAGAAGAAGGAGAGCCTCAACCGGTGATGGGTGGTGACTCGCGTCCTTGGCCGGCTATGCTTGCGCTCAGGAGGAAAAAAGAGAGCTTCGATCGGCGATGGGTGATTAGGGGTTCAGCGTCTTCTCCTTCTCTCCAACATGACCAAGCTAGGGTTTCAGGCCTCCTCACCTCCATGCTACCGACGATGAGGCTAGCAACTTGGGCAACGCCCTCCCGCGGATGGGAAGCAAGATTCGGTGTCGTGCCCCTCGGGGAGAAGATGAACAGGGGGTGTGATTAGGTTATTTTGAGAAGCTACAATACTTTTAAACCGGGATCAAATTAGGTTTGGGCTAAAGTGGAATAAGGAAATAAACCAAACCGGACCGGGTGATTACTATAACAAATTGAGTTTGAGTTTGGTTTAGACCTAAGTCGCTTGGTTTAATAACCAAACGATCTTCGATTTGACCCAAACTAATTTTGTTCATTTTATCTTCATAAGACGAAATTCCTCATCTCTTTTGTTTTGCCAAAATACCTTCCATCATGAACCAAACCAAGTTGGTTCAAAATCGAATTATTTGGTTCAATAATCAAAAGACCTCCGATTTAAATGAAATTAATTTCATTCATTTTATCTTCATAAGATAAATTCTATCATTTTATTCTTTGTCTGGTCCAATCAAACTTTATTTCTCTCATTCTGAAAATTTAATTCTCAAACTCATTTTAAGTCCTTCAAAGAACTTGTAGTGTGTGTGATCCAATAAGTTCCTAATTATGTTGATCGTCCATAATTAACTATTAATTACAGAATGATCATGAATGACACCTAGTAATACATCATGATCCCCAATTGATCAAAAAATCAATGATTGATTTTAGAATATTTCTAAACCCTTCAACAACTAAAATGAAATGTGCCTCGTTTCTTTCACTGTCTTATACCCGCTCAGTTCAGGACATGGTCTATATGTGTCAGTCCCCACTAGGCTGATTATGTCACATCTAGCCCAAGCTTATTTTTTTGTCCTATAGATTCAAGTTACTTATACATGTGTCCAAGAGTGTTGTACTCTTGATATTGTAATGTTTAAATCAAAGACTTTTAGTAACAATCCTGGACGTAAAGCGATCGTAAGGTATATGCTACCTTTTCAAAAAGTGGTGAATCCTCTGTGGGCTATTCAAACACCTTCGAACACTTTGACTTATACCCAAATCATCTGTTGGATCGTCCCGGTGCAATGCGCGTGTTCTCACGTTTCAAAAACATGCGCAGCAAAAATAAATGAATAATTAAAACTAATTATTACATAACACACGCATGCATAAATAGGAAATAACAGCGTACAAGACATGGTAGAAAATTAAAATTTTATAGAATAGTAAATTATTCTACGCATACCTTTCCGATTACGATTGAGCGGTGTTGGTATTAATCGAGCGGTCCTCGTCGGAGTCCCGCCTCTACTAGTGATCCACTCCAAGCTCTTGTTTGGACAGCTTCGAAAGTCACGAGTCACGTCATCGTCTTCGGTACTAGTCGATGATCGATAACAATCGATTCGAGAGAAGTTTTATTCCAAAAATCTTGCAACAACGTTTGTCACCATTATTCTGGGGCTTTATAACTATCACCGTGAATCGTATTCTCAATGTAATTTTCGGTGGTCAACCTTTCGACCACTAATAATGGACAAACGATCGAAAACGTTTTCCGATCACTATGGAACAATTATCCGAAAACTTCACAAGCTCCCGAGAGGTTGGCAGATAATCGTCAAACAACCGAGGTTGATTGAGAATGGTCGGATAGTTCTTCAAAAGAGTTGTCAATGATGTTTCCTTTCCGATGAACATTTCACCGATCAACGGTGAGAGCTACAGTAACCCTGATGACCGGCAGCTTCACCAGGAGAAACCCAAAAGAGGTCGGTGGCTAGAGTTTGGTTCAACACTCTGGAACCCGCAAGGAGAATACGACGCACACGCGTATCTCCTCTCCTCTCTTGCGTTCCACCCCGGAACATAGAAGCTAAATCACGG
>NW_027431558.1:0-3633 GCF_044706935.1 Curcuma longa
AGAAGACAACATGAGAAAAATGAAAACTCTTTGTAAGTTTCATTCTGTCGACCTTTTACAACATCAAATCTCAATCCAAGTATTATAGTTGGCATGGTGAGAGATCATAACTCCAGCTGCGCATAGACAAAGAAATGGCCACATATCCAGCTGCGCATAGACAAAGACATCCCCTTGGTCAAATCACCCCTCCTTTAACCCCTAAACAGATGCTAAACACTTGCAAACAATGATGCATGCGTTGCCTTCCTTGCTCTCCTCAAATTCCATCATCAGCTGCCCAATTAGATATATCACTCCCAATACCTCCAGGCTTAAGCAAGCTCATTAAACAAGAAGAGGAATCCATCAGGAATTCACCTCCACCGTGGTCAAATATAATAAAAGAAGAATGCAGGGGACAACGTAGCTTTCATTGAACTGGGGACGGAGAAAACAAACACAGGTAGTGTCGTGAACGATCTCTCAAGCCCTTACTTGGATGCTGATCTCTTATTCACTGTCACAAGAAACTCTGGTCGGCACTACATTTGATTCCCATGTCGTCGGGAGCACGTAAGCAATTAATAAATTTTATGATTCATTCAAGTCCATATTTATATGTATTTGCAGTATTAAACTCTGACAGTATGTTCTTGTTTAGCTCACCCATCGATTAGGTTATCTATTTCTCCTAGTTCTTATCTATGACATGCCCATGTAAAATATTACAAGTTCGAAGTCCATCACTGGGGCTAAAATATTGGCATGACATAATTTCAGAAGCTGCCGTGCCTACTGTTTACTAAACAAATGCATAATAACCTAACGTGAGAGCTTGCAGAACCATCATTGACAATTTTTTTTTCTAACACAAACAAGCTCTTTATTAATTAAGCTGCTTTGTAGAGCCAGTGAAGCTTTCCATCAAAATGCATTTACTGAAATGTAATGTCTAGACAGCAATAAATTCAGTATGAGTTTCCCATGTGGAAGAGCTTGGAGCTTTGCTATTTATTCCTTGCTGCTCTGCTCGCACAGGTTGATTGGGTTGTTGTAGCTTGTAGGCCAGTGAGCAATGGAAACATTCATTGGAGGCTTTAATGGAGTACTTCATCAGGCAGCCCCTACTGTGTTTCTGAGTATTACTTTCTGCGTTATCTGCCATTAAATTGCAAGTAAAAAAAGCTGCTCGAGCTTTCCTGAGATTTTTTTTATATTTTCATCATGTACAATGAATGCCTCATCATGATGAATTAAACAAAACATTCTTTTTCAATTATTTCAGTGATTAAACTTTATTACTCACCAAACAATTCTATAATTGAATTTGCAAGGGGAAGAGGTATATATATATTTTTTTAAAATGTATTTAAAATGAATCTCCTTAAAAATCTCAAATCATGTAGTTTTAGCTTGAAAAACTCTGATTTAATCTTCTTCCTAATAACATGATTTAGATTGTTGATAAAGTTTTGTCAGAGACTTAGAAGTCGGTCTAAACTTTATCTAACACAGCCTGGAACTTGCAGAAAATAGTAAAGACACAAAGAACATCAATGGATTTGGAGTTTAATTTATGAGTATTATGAGAGTCTCAGACACCAACTCTCCACCATTTCCTGTCGAAGAACTTGCAGGTGAAAGCGATAAGCTGATCGAGACCAGAAATAGGAGGGATCAGTGCACCGAGGAGAGGACTACAATTATTCAGTCATCCTGTAGAGGGATGTGCTACTAACTCAGCTCAGTGAGATCAATCAGCAACTTGGCTGCATGATTGCCCACTTGCCTGGAGCAGAAAAGAGAGAGGTGCTCAAACAAATTAATGCCTGCCCCATTTGACCGATGACCGACTCGTCAGTACAGTAGCAGTAACCATAGATTAAGCATGGGTCTCAATCCGATGTGATCTCCACTTCCTCCATGTCTATGCAAGCTCTGTTCCTCTGGGGGCAACGAGGGCGCCTGCAGCCTTTGACTAGGCATCTGGCCTCGGCATGGACATTCACAAGCAACATGCACGGCTCAGTACCAAAATGGACGAACACAGGGAAAGTGGCAACCGGAACACAACATGTGATTTCATTGAGATTGGAACAATACTCGCACATCAGCCATCAGTTCAGATAGATAGAAGGTGGCACTTACGGGAGTTCTAGCGTCAACGGCTCAAAGATCTATCATATGGATTTTGCCTTCCGAGATTAGAAAAAAGGTAAAAGAAAAAGAAGCTGTAAGGTTTTGGTACAGATATTACAGGAACTGCAACACTTAATTGCCTAGGGACCTCTCTAAGGAAATGGAGATCTCATAGAATTGCTTTCCTCTCCTTCCGAGGAGTCGGTGAGGCAGCTGGAATTGGATAAACAGGTTGGAGCACGGTGGCTGCCAGCTCCATCTCTGTCTCTCTCTCCCATGAAATCAATGAAGTGGATCCTGTTGCTCGCAGGTGTCTCATCTCCTTGGGTGTTCGCCGCCGCGGCGGAGGCTCTTTTCTTCTTAAAAATGCGACAGAGCACCCAGTCTCCGCTCGGCGCCATGCAGCTCTGCAGGATCAGGATTCGAATCCTTGTTAGAGCGATGTTATACTTCGGATCAAATCTTTGGAGGAAAGCAAACTCACGTAAGTGGAGTTCTTTCTCCGCGGGAAGACGCAGGCCGGGCTCTCAGCGCCTGCGAGCCGGTACTCGTGCATGACCCAGTCAGTCTTGGTGCCGGCCGGAGGCTTCCCGCGGTAGAAAACCAAGACCTTCTTCATCCCCACCACCTGACCGAGGCCGGCGGACGTGACCGGCTTGTCCTTGCCGGTGGCCTTCCAGTAACCCGACCTGGCCGCGCGGTTCGACCGGTTACCCGTCGCGTACTTGGCCTCCTTCAGATTGAACAGATACCTCTCCTCTCCACATCCGCCTGCGAACCAGAATCACCGTCGCAATTAACACGGCAGCCACATCGGTCAAGATCGAGGAGGAGGAGACGCACTGACCTGGAATATCCCAAGGGTCGAATTTCGCGAGGTCGATGTCGGGAATGATGGAGGCAGGCAGTTGGCAGGAGAAGACCTTCCTCTTCAGGTACTGCACCACCAGCTCTTCATCAGTTGGGTGGAATCTGAAGCCAGGAGGCAGCCTCAGCAGGCTCCCCTTCCTTTCCATCTTTTCTCTATCAATCAAACACGGGAAAGCAAACAGCTAGCCAGAGAAGCTACAGGCCCTGTCTGCCCTTCCTCTGCAGCTGAATGGTCATGGAGGAACAGGTGCATTATTCTAATCAGAGAGATAGAGGGAGAGGGAGGAGGGTGGGCGAGAGAGGAAGAGGGGGTTTGTTGGTTATATATAGCAGGGAAGGAGAGATTGCGGCCTCAGAGGGGCGACTCCTCTCCTCTCCTCTCCTCTGGTGCCGTGAACTGGAATCAAACCTTTGACCCAGCTGAAACAAAATACGTGTTTTTTTGTGTGGAGAAAAAAATGCCTGGGGATAGCGATTAGCGTATCTACTCGAATCAAGTGTTGAAATTCTTCTTTCTCTAACGCAAATGGGAAATGGACATTTGCTGTTTTCTTTTCTTGTTTTGGGAGTAAAGCAAGCGGCGCAAGCAAAATAAAGGATCTGACATTATAATTTTATTTACTCATTTTTTTAAAAAATATT
>NW_027431559.1:0-3479 GCF_044706935.1 Curcuma longa
CATTTATAATTTCCAATCGAACCCAAATTCAACTCAGATTAACGAGTTAATTTCATTCCAATTGATGTTCAATCGAATTTAATCCAACTGATCAAGTCAACTTAATACAAGTTAGTTTAATATCCAGCTAAGGATCAAATACAATTCCAATTAGAACACTTAATGATTCCAATTCAACCTAACCCTAACCTAACCTAATAGATCCATCAACTTACCATCGGGATCAAAATCAACCTAAATAGAATCCAACAACAACCAACTAATCAATCCTACAAAATCACAATCACACAATAAAACAACACCAGTCGATTGATTTTCTTGATCAGTCGACTGATTACCCTGATCAGTTGAATCGATTTGCTTTTGTTTGATTCTGATCCAAATCAGTCGATTGATACACATAATTAATCGAATTGATTTGAGTAAAAAGATACATCTCTGAACGAGCTTCATTTCACACTAAAGATCTTCTCGTTCTAATATTCAAATAAAAAATTATGACCTTTGAAAGTTTATTATGTCATTTTTGACTTTCTTTGCATGACATCTGATCATCCTTGACCTATCAAGAAGTCTCATTACCTAGCATATGGTCAACCTTGACCTATCAGGACTTTATCATTGTCTGTCATCCTATCAACCTTAACCTGTCGGGACTTCCTCGTTGTCTAATATCTGATTGATCTCAACTTACCAGGACTTCGTTATTGTCTAGCATCCGATCAATCTTAACTTGTCAGAACTTCAAATCACTAAGTGTCTGATCAACCTTAACCCACTTGGACTTTTCTCTTGCTAACTTCCCTATTGGACTTTTGATCATCAAGTGCCCGATCAACTTTGACCCACTTGAATTTTTCTATCTCGTGCCAAGTGTATGGTCCTCTATGACTCACTTGGACTTCCTATCTCATGCCAAGTGACTGATCCTTCATGACTCACTTGAACTTTCCACCATCAAGTATTCGGTCAACCTGGACCTACTTGACACCTAATCAACATATTGATCAAACATTAAAACTCAACTTGAGCGTGGCCAACTTAGTCAACCTTGACCTGAGGTTGATTACACTAACACATATCTTAAACGGATGCTAATGTTTTAGAGATTGAATACATTGATAACTCTATAAAAGGCTGCTCATACACATTGGTACAAGTATATACACATAAAACTCTAATTTCTCTAAGTCCTTAATCTTCATCCTTGCACAAAATCTTAAATTGAGCGTCGGAGTGGCTTGTTGGAATCCACCATCGGCACTATTCTAATTCTCTTTTGGAGTATTTTTTTTTCAAGTCTCTTTATCTTTTTCGATGACTATCTTTGTAGAGCTTGCATGTTAGTCCGTTCGTTGATCGATGGCTTGATCATCTATGGTATTTGGTCGAAACATTGATGTCAACTAAAGATTACTCGTGTCAAATCATATGTAGCCCAAGTAGAATATTGTTAAATTTTATCTCGCTATTCGATGGACTTATATGTTGTTTACAACACATGGATTTATGTCATTATGGATACAAACTCATTAAGTGATCTAATTAATCGTTATTGAGAGTTTGTGTTTTTGGATATAAGTTTACATATGTATAACCTATTAACCTGTTCTATTATAATGATAAACTGATGATATACATTGCTATATATAGGACATAGTTCCGTAGGATAGGACATCAAGAGTGTAAAATACCGAAACTAAAAAAGATTATTTATAATTAAATAATAATAATAATAATAATAAGGAATAAATAAAACAAAAGGGATGAAAAGATTCGTCTCGCGAAGACGAATCAAACGAAACTGATTTGGATCAAATCGGAGATCGTTTGGTTAGTGAACCAAGTGAATTAAAGTTGAACCTGGTTCGCTATAGTAATTGGTTCAAGGTGTAAACCGGTTTAGCCCAACTTAAATTAGGTTAGTGTTTATTCCTCATTAAAACATAACGCGAAGTTTCTTCTTTCTACCGCGCCGCACCGAAGCCTTTCCCTTCACACCTTTACCTTTTGCCCGACGCCGACACCGCCGCCTCCCCTCTTCTTCTTCAAGAAGCCGCCTCCTCCCCTCCCTTCCTCGCGTTTCCTCCACCCCACTGCCCTGTCGCCACACCCTTGGTCGCCGCCGTGGGACGCCGACGCCGCCGTCTGCTGCTCTCGGCCGCACAAGGGCATCGCCGGACCGGAGAAAGGGGATTGGAGCTAGATTTCTTGTGTGGTTTCTCGGGTGAGTTCTCATTAGGATTTCCTCGAGTTTTCCTTGATTTCTGATTCATTCTTCTTCTCCATAGTAGGTGGATCTGATCGGAGCTTGAAGGGGGGTTTATGGCAGCAAGGTGAGTTGAGGAACTTGGAATCAAGTGGATCTAGGGCATTCAAAGGTAAGTTTGGAATTGAACACGAGTATGGTACTGGTTGGATTTTTGAAATGGTTGGATCCTTATGCTTTGTTGTTGCCAGTGTGATTGGATTGTCTTGTTTTTGGAACAGAGCTGTGGGGGGTGAAGCTATTAGGTTTCAGCCGTAAGCTAGGGCTTGGAACGGGCATAGATCGGAGGTAAGCTTTTATTAGAAATTAATTAGCTATTGGATGGTCTCTATTTAGTGCGAATGAGGTTGTTTGTGATTGTTGTGTTGTTCGGTTGAAGATAAACTTGATTTGTGATGATTAATGTAATCTTGCTTTACTGTGAGATTAGTTAGATGTTGTTAATTGTTGATTTAATTGTTATGGATGTTACTAGATTCGGTTACGAATCTTAATGAGATTGAGTGGGTTATTAACTACCTACTGTTGGAGTTGTTAAGGTTTGATCTACTTAGGATTAAATCTAATTTAAAACTAAATAGGGATCTAAAATGGGATTATATTATAGAATTTAATACTGTAATTGATACAGTATCATTGTAGTAAGTGTGGTGTTGTTGTTTATTGTAGGACCTTGATTTGATTGGTCCTATTACACGGAGTCTGGACATTTCTGGAGGTTCTGTTGCTTGACGATCGTCTGATCAGATGGGTACTTCTGTGCTTGGTCAACACAGGTTCTCCTTTCGTAGTGCACGATTTCTTTATTACTATTCTTATTATAGTCGTTGCTTGATTCATGGCTTGATACTCACCTTTGACCTTAATATGATCTCTTGTATGTTGCTTTTATCTATCTTGTCGATACTCTTGTTACTGATGATGTTTATCTTGTTGATACCTTGTGATACCTGTTGCTTGCTACTTGCTACTTGACCCTTGATATGATTTAATAACTATCCTGTTACTACTCCTGCTGACCTTTATGACCTAGTTGACCTTTGACATGATCTAATGCTATTCTGTTGCTACTTCTGTTGAACTCGTTGATATCTTGAGTTATTTGTTGCTCGATACATAACCGTTCCTTGGATAGGATTAGTTGGCTATCTGCAAGATATTCTCCCTTCTTCTTTGTTGATCTTTGATACCTTGAAGTGGGTACTCCTGT
>NW_027431560.1:0-16973 GCF_044706935.1 Curcuma longa
TATAACAAATTCAATATTGATAAATGTCTTATTGGATTATTTTTTCCGTGTGTATCTGTAATATGTCATATTAGTGAATCTTTTCATTCGCGAGGAGCTGGATGAAAGGAAACTTTCGTGTCCAGTTCTGCAGTAGAGATCGAATTAAGAAATGACCATCAACTATAACCCCAAAAGAACCAGATTTCGTAAACAACATAGAGGAAGAATGAAGGGAATATCTTGTCGCGGCAATCATATTTGTTTCGGCAGATACGCTCTTAAAGCACTCGAACCCACTTGGATCACAGCTAGACAAATAGAAGCAGGGCGAAGAGCAATGACACGATATGTGCGTCGTGGTGGAAAAATATGGGTACGCATATTTCCCGACAAACCTGTTACAGTAAGACCCGCAGAAACACGTATGGGTTCGGGGAAGGGATCCCCCGAATATTGGGTATCCGTTGTTAAACCAGGTCGAATACTTTATGAAATGGGTGGAGTATCTGAAACTGTAGCCAGAGCAGCTATTTCACTAGCTGCGTCCAAAATGCCTATACAAACTAAATTTGTCAGGATGGAGATGTAGAACTAAATGGTATATTGAGGATGAAAAAACAACTACAAGTTTATTTATTTCTGGACAGAAAATATTTCTTTTTTTCTTTCCTTCATCCTTTCCATTAAAATAACAGATTCCAATAAAATGATATGATTCAACCTCAAACCCTTTTGAATGTAGCGGATAACAGCGGAGCCCGAGAATTGATGTGTATTCGAATCATAGGAGCTGGTAATTATAGATATGCTCATATTGGTGACGTTATTGTTGCTGTAATTAAAGAAGCAGTGCCAAATATGCCACTAGAAAGATCAGAAGTAATTAGAGCTGTAATTGTACGTACTTGTAAAGAACTCAAACGTGACAACGGTATCATAATACGATATGATGACAATGCTGCGGTTGTCATTGATCAAGAAGGAAATCCAAAAGGAACTCGGGTTTTTGGTGCGATCGCTCGGGAATTGCGACAGTTGAATTTTACTAAAATAGTTTCATTGGCTCCCGAGGTATTATAAATAATACTAAATGAGACTATGATATATCAGAACATCTAAAATAGGATATATCAAAACATCTAAAATAGATCAAATTTAGTGGAGTAGTAGATGGTGTCTCACGCATATACTTTTTTTATAATATTAAAAATTAAACAAAATAAACAAAAAAATGAAAGAAAATAAAACAAACAAAAAAGAGAACATGTTAATTATATCAAAATTAGAAGGCACCAATAATTATAGTTCGCCATGGGTAGGGACACTATTTCCAATATAATAACTTCTATAAGAAATGCTGACATGGATAAAAAAGGAACGATTCGAATAGCATCTACTAATATTACCGAAAATATTGTGAAAATACTTCTACGAGAAGGTTTTATTGAAAACGTTCGGAAACATCAAGAAGGTAACAAAAATTTCTTGGTTTTAACTCTGCGACATAAAAAGACTAGGAAAAGAATACATAGAACTATTTTAAAGTGTATCAGCCGACCTGGTTTACGAATTTATTCCAACTACCAACAAATTCCTAAGATTTTAGGTGGAATAGGAATTGTAATTCTTTCCACTTCTCAAGGTATAATGACGGATCGAGAAGCTCGACGAGAAAAACTCCTCCGGTATCCTAATTTTATCTCTAACTTCCTATTTTATAGAATCACTTCCCAACGGTAAGAAAAGATGTAATTCAGCAGCGATTGCTTCTGTCGGAAGTGTAATCACGAACGGAAAACCCTTCTCAGTTCCACAAACCAAATCCGTCAGAGTTTGGGAGTTCTTCCTCTTCTCCGGCAACACCTGAAGGCTCCTCTGGATGCTCACACACAGTAGGTGCTTCTTCCACTTGGACACACACACACAGGTATCCACTCCACTCTCGCTGGAGAAGCCCCTTCTCTCGCCGATCGCTAAACCCAGCACCTCCTCTTTGCCGAAGGCTTTCCTCTCCCTTAAATAGGGAGAGGTTGCATCCCTCACGAGCACAGTACGTGCATTCCGTGGGCGCGGATCGTGGCGAAGTGGACGGCGAGGCGTGGTGAAGCGGCGGCGGCGTGGTGGACGTGGTGAGCAGTTACCCAAACTGCTCAGCAGTTACCTAAACTGCTTACATCAAGTGTGCAGGAAAGTGCTTACAGGTAAAAAAAAATTAAATGTGAGGCAAAAGGAAGTCCAAGAAAGTCGAGAAGTGAACTCTTGGCGAGAGAAATCTTTACAAGTCAGAAGGCTAGATGTAAGGCAAATGAAGTCCAAGAAGATCAACGACCAGACTCTTAGCAAGAGAGAAAAGAACGAGCGCATCACGGATTAGATGCGCGGAAGGTAACTTAGATTAATATAGTAAAAACCTTCATCAATCGACTGACACCAATGTCAGTCGACTGAAGGCAATATCAGTCAACTGATACTAAGGTTTTTAGTCAAATTTAAATTTCAGTCTATTGATATTCACGTCAGTCGAATAAATTTTAGAATCGACTCGACTGATTATTCACATCAGTCGACTGATTCTGTTTCAGGAGCAAACAGAATAAAATTGACTCGACTGATTATTCACATCAGTTGATTGATTCTATTTCTGGAGAAAACATAATAGAATTGACTTGGTTGAATCTTTATGTAAGTCGACTAATTCTATTTCGGAAGCAAACAGAATAGAATCGACTCAACTGATTATTCACGTTGACTGATTCTGTTTCAGAAGAAAATAGAAGAGAATCAATTCGACTGGTGACTCGATTTATCCATAACAGTCGACTGATGAGTAAAATCATTCGACTGACATTTGAAATTCAATAAAATTAGACACAATTTTAGAAGGTTTAGAGTTTGTTATTTGTTGCTGACCAAATCAGTTGACTGATCTCAAGAGAAGCATATTTAAATGGTGAGAGTTAGCCATCGATGGATACTATTCATGCCATTTTGCTCTAAGTTCTTTTGCTACAATGCTAAAGAATCCATCAGGTGTTCAACTACACAACTTGGAGCAATTCTTAAAAGAAGAAGAAGCACATCCATCAAGATCATTGTAAAACTTTTTTTCTTCTTCTTTGTGGTTTTTGATTTGTCTTGAAAAATTATAATCCTGTTGTAAGAGGGTTTCTCCACCTTCGGGATTTATCTGAAAATGAGAAGATTTAGTAGAAGTGATGAGCTGAGAGTAGATCCTTGGATTAGTCACCTCAAGGAGACGAATACCAAGTAAATCATTCGAGTTAGTATTGCATTCATAGAATGACTGGGTCGCAAGAAGTTTTCATCGACATAGATCTAATCTGAGCAAGTTGAGCTATTCAACCTCCCTCTAGCTCACAAGGTTCTAACAAGTGATTTCATTCTAGTCGACTAGTTGGTTAAAACATTTAGCACATAAACAAATTGATTCGACTGAGCAAAATTATAGTCCCCTGTGGTTTGATATAGTCGACTAATTGTCTAAATTAGTCGACTGACTTAACACCCAACAAGAGTTTTAAACCGTCCGATGCCATCACAATTCAACCTAAACCCTAATCTCACGACTTTCTCCGCTGCAAGTCGACTGTTCTCCTTCTTGTTCTCGTTCTTTCAGCTAAGCTCTTGCATCGCCTCTCCCATTTCCTTTTTCTCGACCGTCCTCCAACCTCCTTTGCACCGACAATCTCTCGGGCGCCCTGTACGTCGTTACCCCGGTAAATCCTACCCTTGTTCCTTCGTTGATTCATGGTCAACAGGATTCCAATGCCTTCAGGTTTAACCCTTATCTCTTGTCTTTAGGGTTGCGTTATCCATTGTTGTTGGCAGACACTCCAACTCCAAACTCGTATACACGACGACACTGGCCCCTAAGTAAAATCCCAACCCTTACTCTCCTTCCACATTTCCATGTCATTTTTATCTCTAATCCATTATTGTTGATGCATTCGTGCATTCATATAAACATAAACATTTACATGTTAAAGTGAGTCAAGGTTTTTCTAGGACCTCCTCTAAGGGCAAGGGCTCTAGTGAACGACCTAGTTCATTCAAAATCATATCTGTTCGTTATTTGCATGATAAATTTTTCCGTGAGCAATGTCTCAATGTCATGGATATTGTCACGCATTATCATTTAGAAACAATCATGTTTTGTGACAGTCCCATGCAGGGGCGGAGCCAGAATTTTTGCCAGGGGGACCATTTTTTAACATCGCATTGTCACACTAATAAAATAAATTTTGAATTAATTAAGAAATAAGTTACATTCAACGCAATCTAAGTTGCGCTCTTCACTTTTTCATAGACTCAAATTCATCTATGACAGAATTGACATCAAAATTGCGAGCAATATCCTTCTCAACATACATTATCAAAGAGCGCAGGGGGGGGGGGGGGGTAAAGCGTTTTTTCAAAGTTAGGGGGGAAGGGGGGGGGGGGGTAAAGCATTGATTTTTTTTATTATCCTTCTAGATTTTCTATGATGAAATCATGTTCCGCATTTGTTTGGTTATTTGGTTGTTCGATCATTTTCTAGTGACGTCACTGGAAAACTCTATAGTATTCAATTTGAGCTTTTCCGGCTTCACGTTATGGGGTGTCCTGCTCTTTCTATAATGTTTATGTTTGCTGATGCTATTTGAAATTGACTTTGTTAAAGATCTAGGCAGGTTAAAACTTGCACATTTTTTCAAAGTCAGGAGGGCAGGGGGGGGTGACCGCCCCCAAGCGCCCCCCTGTAGCTCCGCCCCTGGTCCCATGCATTTAGATCTGGTCGTTAAGTTCTATGATAACCTCTGTTGTGTCAGTGATGACCCTCCCTTGTATTGATCTCGTGTGGCCAAATGAGATCTTGATTTCTCTTCGACCATTTGACGTTCCTTTTTGGGTTGTCGTCTAATCAACAATAATTTTATATTTTATTCGATTCTTTACGAGCCTCTTCCGGAGCTGTTTGCTCACTTGACCGCCGATCATATGTTTGAGCATTTTTTTCACCAAGCTTGACCACTAAATAAGAGAATTTTCTCTACTCAAGGTCTCTCGGCTCCCGATAATGTCCTTTATAAGGTCATTGTCGAGTGTGTACTCCCCATTGTTATGCATGGTCTAGCTTCCGTGTGGCTATGTCATATATTTCTCTTATACGAATTTCGTCATAGGTTAGATGTCGATGTTTGACTCAATATGTTTCATTGCATTGTGCATTTTACCAAACCCATTCAGAAGAAGATCCACATGCCTTTCCCTCATTTCATTACTACATAACTTACATCTTTAGACATTGATGTGACTAGGAATAGGGCGAACATTAAACCTCTCATTGACTACGATCTTATTAGGCTATGCAACTTCTCCCTAGCTGGGATGAGGGAGAGCTTTCACACCATGGAGTGGGACGACGGTCATGATGATCATGCCGATGAGCTTGGTGGTGAGGAGGCTGAGGGAGCACCGCCTTTGCCAGCCCGAGATGCCTTTGACGACGATGAGTTCCCGGCGGATCGGGATGATTACTTGGAGGCAGTTATTGAGTCCCTTGACACTCAGATCGAGGAGTTACACTTTGCGCTTAGCGGTCATCTTGACTCTATTGACATATCAATTGCGTTTCTGACCGGGATGTTCCAGTCTTGGATGTTAGGTTATCCTCCTCCGCCGCCTTCTAATTTCGATGGGGCATCTGCCAACTGTGATCCTCCCGATATGGACCTTGATTAGACTTTCATCCTTCACTCTCGGATGTTTGTTTGCTGTATTTTGTTTTAGCACCTCTGAATGCTTCTACATGTATGCGAACTTTTGAAGTGAATGCAATCATTCCACTTTTTAATCTTCTCTGATTTGTGCTTGTATTTGGCTTGTGTGTTTGCGTATTGTCTCCATGCTTCCATCAATTTTTGGATACATGTTCTATCTTTGTTGACTTGATTGTTATGTATGTGCTATGTGAGCTTTTCTTCCGTGTGCCTTGTTTTGGAGGGAGGTAACCCTCATTATAGTTTATCTTCTCTCTCTTATACTATCCTCATATTTTGATATTTGTCAAAGGGGGAGATAGCTGTGCTCTAAAATTTTCGTGTTGTCAAACATCAAAAAGGGGAAGATTGTTGATGCAATCATGCCCATGAGTTATAATTTTGATAATTGACATCAGTAAAACTTAGAGCACAATATAAAAATCTCACTTGTGCATCAAGTGTACATGAAAGGCCTTACAGGTAAGAAGACCGGATGTGAGGCAAAAGAAAGTCCAAGAAAGTCGAGAAGCAAACTCTTGACGAGAGAAAGTCCTTACAAGTCAGAAGGCTAGATGTAAGACAAATCAAGTCCAAGAAGATCGACAACCAGACTCTTGGCAAGAGAGGAAAGAACGAGCGCATTACGGATTAAATGTGCGGAAGATAACTTAGATTAATACAGTAAAAATCTTCATTAGTCGACTGATTATAATATCCAGTCGACTGATATTGGTGTTAGTCTACTGAAGACAATATCAGTCGACCGATATTAAGTTTTTTAGCTAGATTTAAAATTTCAGTCAACTGATATTCATGTTAATCGAAGAGATTTTAGAATCAACTTGACTGATTATTCACATCAATCGACTGATTCTATTTCGGGAGCAAATAGAATAGAATTGACTCGACTGATTAGTCATATCAATCGACTGATTCTATTTTGGGAGTAAATAGAATAGAATTGACTTGACTGAATCTTTACGTCAGTCGACTGATTTTGTTTCAAAAGCAAACAAAATAGAATCGACTTAACTAATTATTCACATCAGTCAACTGATTCTGTTTCAGAAGTAAACAGAAGAGAATCAATTCGACTGGTGACTTGATTTATCTATAACAGTCGATTGATGAATAAAATCAGTCGATTGACATTTGAAATTTAATAAAATCATACATGATTTCAGAAGGTTCAGAGGTTGTTATTTGTCGCTGACCAAATCAGTCAATTGGTATGAGAAAATCAGTCGACTGATCTCAAGAGAAGCTGAACATATTTAAATGGTGAGAGTTAGCTGTTGATGGACACTGCTCATGCAATTTTGCTTCAAGTTCTTTTGCTACAATGCTAAAGAATTCATCTGGTGTTCAACTACACAACTTGGAGTAATTCTTAGAAGAAGAAGAAGCAAATCCATCAAGATCATCGTAAAATCTCTTTTCTTCTTCTTTATGGTTTTTGATTTATCTTGAAAAATTATAATCCTGCTGTAAGAGAGTTTCTCCACCTTCGGGATTTGTCCGAGAAGGAGAAAATTTAGTGGAAGTGGTGAGCTGAGAGTAGATCCTTGGATTAGTTATCTTAAGAAGGTGGATACTAAGTAAATCATTCGAGTTAGCATTGTGTTCGTAGAGTGGCTAGGTCGCAAGGAGTCTTCATCAACATAGATCTAATCTGAACAAGTTGAGCTATTCAACCCCCCTTCTAGCTCATAAGGTCCTAACACTTTTTTTATAGTGTAAAGTTCAGTAAGGAATAAGTTAGAAGTAGGATATTCACTTCTTGAAATAAGATGAGTTACTTCATTAAATTCCTCGAACAAACAACACTAACCTTCTTTCAATCCTCCTCATTTGACAAAAAAGTATAAGTTGCATCCCTTACTACATATCTAGGAAAAACATCTTTGAACTCTCAAGTAGCCGATAACATGCAAAATATTGCATTCCACCTCATGCAACAATCTAAAACAAACTTCTTTGAAGATAATTTCAATTGTTTTGAAATTTCACTAAATATAGTAACACGAGTCTTTGAGGTAGTTATGTATTTCATACTTTCACGCACATTGAAAATAATATCTTGGATTTCAGATAATCCATCTTGTACCAAAAAATTCAAGATGTGTGCACAACATCTTACATGAAATAATTTACCGCTAAGAGGAAGATTATTTTTATAGGAGAGATTATCTTTCAACATCCTCACAGCTACATCATTATATCTAGCATTATCAACTATAAGTGACCATACCTTATTTTCAATTTCCCATTCAACCAAGCACTTATTTAACACATCACAAATGAAAACACCATTATGAGGTGGAGTAACATCTAAAAAATTCAGATTCCGCTTCTACAAATTCTAACTAAAGTTCACAAAGTGACAAGTGACAACCATATATGAAATCTTATGATCTGACTTTCATAAATTAGTAGTCACACTAACCCTATTCACATCTTTTAACGATATCATTATTTTTTTCTTCTCAATTTCATAAAAAGCTATGCAATCTTTTTTCACAGTAGCACGACTAATCTACTGATAATATGGAGTCGTTGTCCTCATTAATAAATTGAATATTTTATATTCTGAGAAAAAGAATGGCAACTCATGAACAATGATCATGTGATAAAGAATCTCCCTTATCTTTCCATGATCATACTTGAAATTTTGGACAACATTGGTAGTTTCTAATTCAACAATAGTTTTAGAGATAGTAAGATTGTTTTGACATTTTTCACTAATCTGCTTCCTCATACAACCCTTGAGGTGCCTCAAAAAATGGGATATAACACTAGTCTTGTTTATTGTGAGCCGATGTTTACAATGAATACATTCAACCTTTATTGTCCCATTCGAAAGAGTAACCTCTCTAAAGTCATCCCACGCTTTGGATGTCCGTTTTATTTTCTTTACAGCATATGGACTTTCATTCTCTTCTTCAATTGTCTCAAGTTGTTGCACATTATTGGTTTGAATTGTTTCACTGGTATTATTTGCTGAAGGTTGAATTTCTCCCAAAATAGGACTTATGGCAGAATCTTCAGTTGATAAATGAGGAGTTGACATTGAATACAAAAGTCCTGCATAAAAGTTGCATAAAAAAATCTACAAGCAAATAAGTTTTAAGCATAGAATCAAATAATCCCTCTACAAGCAAACAAATTTTACTTGCCACTAGGGAAAATGTTGATGTTAATTTAATTGCAGAGATTCCAAGCTTGATAATCAAGCAAACAGAAATCACATCCTAAGTGTTGTTTGTGTGTGCAGTGTGCATGGGCAGAGAAAGAAACAACAAGCCTAGTTGTTTGTCTTGCCATGCTCGATAGTTGCGCACATGCACAAATTATACAGGACATGGGCTGAGGACAAGGAGCAAAAGGCTATGAAAACCACAAACAAACTAGAAGGCAACTGGCAAAAGAAGCAAAATTTCTCACCTCAAATAAGAGCTTGAAGAATGGAGATCAAGGTTGAAGGACTGCCGAGGCTGATGGGTTCGAGCTTGGAGATTAGGGATTGCCGGATTAATAGGATTCACAAGGAGGCATTCTCTGCAGTCGATTCTCGAAGGCGTTGAGGCGGCGAAGCGGATAGGAGTCGACGATTCACAGAGGTATTGAGGCGGCGAGTGAATGGGAGTCGGCGATTCACAGAGGTGTTGAGGTGGCGAGGCGGATGATAATCGATTAGGGTTTTACTTTTACGATTTTGAGAAAGGGTTTTTTTTCTTGTGTTTACTAAATAGATTAGGGTAATCGATGAGGGTTTTTTTCTTTTCCGTGTCGATTTTGCAGGTTGGCGTCCGATTAGACGATTAGGTAGGTTGGTTTGGGTACCTATTTTTATTTTAATTAGATCAGTGAAATGTGGACGGATTAACCAGTTAAAAATCTATACAGGTGGATTGAGTCAATCCATCACCTTACAGCTTGAAATCTCAATCCGAACCTGACCTAGACCTGAACACTATAAATTAGAACTCGAACTCAGACCAACCACAATAACTCGACCAACTCGATCTGATTTTTTACTATGCGATATTATTTTTCTTATTCTTTAATAAATAAATATTAAAATTTATAATGTCAATATAAAATTTATGAGAGAGGAGAAGAGCATGAAATCATTGAATGACGGAGAAAGAAGATACAAGAACACCAATGAGAGAACAAAGAGTACGTACGATATGCATGAGTGATGTATGAGGAGTTAAACTTCAACGAGTTATAATTTTTTGACTCGGATATCAGAATAAGGCACGGTTAGTTACTAATCGAAGCTCTTTCATAGACCTTTAATTGGTATCGGGTAAAATCCATACTGACCCACTTTCGGATCCATCTGACATCGTTTAGTGTTTTGTCCGCGACTTCAAACTTATTTTTTACTATTTATAGTAATTTTTTATTTTAAAGTTTTTTTGGTATTTTTGACTTTTATAAATTAGGGTTTTGATTTACAACCTATTTATAGGTGTGTTTAGCCGTTTACGATCATTTTGGTTGATTGAATAAAAATTCTCTTTTTTGGTAAAAATCCTAAAAGCGGCATCGTCGTCGTGACTTTCTACCCTTTTTTCTAATTTCTCGACTTGTTCTTTCCACAATTCTCTTCCAATCTTTTGTTGCATCTAAAATAATCACTATTCTGTTCGACGTCACATATATTTTTGAGAGATCAATAAAAAAAATTGATTAAGTTTTTAAACCTATGATATATAATTAATAATAATAATAATAAATAAAATTAGAATAATTTAAAGTTAATAATTAATAATTTTTTAAAATTAATCTAAAATTAAAGTAAATATTATTTTTTAAAAATATATAAATAAATATTAACATATAAAAAAAAACTACACCTAAAAAAAATAGATATATATATAGTCTAACGAATACGTCCGCGAGCCTACTAACGAATATGTTCGCAAGCTCACAAACTAAATATTATTAAGCTCGAATTTAGTTTGATAATATTTTCAAGTTTTAAATCAGGTACTTGAACTCATCTCATTAACTTAATCGAATGAATTTTTTTCGAATCGAAGTCCAAATAACTTGTGAGCTTGATTCGATTATACCCTTAATTTTTTTAATGTCGTTGGGCAAGATCTTGAAAACATAGCAGAGTGTATATTCCATATATAGGGATACCAATATTGACTAATCCAGACTACACTCCTTATATACCTCAAATAATATATTAACATATTCATATGAAATTCGCATTCAATTTCACAATGCATAATTAATACACTAATTAGATCATTTTATTAGATTTATTCGTATTATATTATTTTATTTTATTGGAATTTTAAAAAACTAATATATATTTTAATAATTTAAAAAGTAAAAAGTGTAATTTAGGTATTTAGAAAATTTAATTATGTGGTTGAGTTAATTGTCAAAAAATATATATTAAAATAATAAATCATTTAATTACGAAACATTACGGACGTTTTAATAAACATTAGCAAATCCAAAAATACTGCCACCGTTAGAGAAAGCCGTCGGCTGCGTCGCGTCGCTAATTAACAATTAGGGAGCGTTTAATTAAGAGTTATCATAGGTAATCTTAATTATCTATCTAAAATAATTTTAATTATTTTAGTTATGATTAATTCTCAAGTAATATAACATCATCACCACATCAGCAAATGAGTTATATTCCAAGAATGTGATTACATTGACAACCTAAGATTTATTATAATTTTGAAAGTTAATAATTTTTTCATGATTATCTTTCGATTTTAAAATTGAGTTAATTGAAATGTACCATAAAATTTAATTGAAATTGAATTAATTAATTTTAATTTAAATACTTATAAATTTAAAAGAAATAATCTATTTTAAATTTTAACAAATAGAATTGATGAATTATATTTATTAATTTAATAAATTATTTTAACTAATTATTTTATTAAAAAATATATATAATTTTTTAAATTTAAAAATTAAATTAATGAATTATATTTATTAAAATAATTATTTTATTAAAAATATATAAATTTATTTTAAATTTAAAAGTATAAATAAATTATATTTATTTTTATATATTATTAATTTATTATCATCATTAATATTATTAATTTAATTTATTTTTTTAAAAATAAATTGAATCAAGAATAATATAATAAATATTAAATTGATTATATTTTATTATTTTTAAATAAATAAATTAAATCAAATAATATTGAATTATATTTTATATTCATAATTATAATTACTTGATAATTATATAATTAAAATTATATATATGATAATTTGAATCAAATAACTTAATAAAACGTTGACAGTTAATCATTATTAATTACTAATGAATTGGTTTGCAGCGAGTGTGATGGCTCATAGGAGGAGAGTGTGATATAACTGCAGATGAATTTTCTTTTTTGATATATATTTTTAAACTTATCAGATGTTTCTTGTAAGATCATCGTTAAGTAAATAGTTAATCAGATGTATTTTTAATCTAATTATTTAATTTTTTAAATTAATTAATTTTAAAAACGGTAAATTTAATTTTACTAAAGTTTTTTTTATTAATTATTAAAATAAATCAAAAAGTACAACACATCAACTTCATGACTAATATTTCAGAATTATTTTTTCATCATCAGAAGACATTAATTCATAATATATAATAACTTGCAGAAGATAATCCATCCATAAATAAATAAATAATTAATTATGAAAATAACATAGATGTGTTTGGTTGGATGTAATGGTGGGTCCACTCGCTTCCTTCGGTAGAGGGATGCCATTTTCAATTTAATAATTTATTTGCCTAAAGAGCATCAAAGTTTCATGAATACCTGAGCATTATTTTTTAGTAAAGTTGGACCCCAACTTTGGCAAACTATAATAATTATATTATATTTATTTATTTTCTCCCCTCTGTACTCGTGTGTTACCATCAGGCCAGTGCCGCCGTCAACCCTATCGTGCCTTCGCCCTGCTCTGCTCTTCGCCACTGCCCGATTCATCGGAGGTAAGCCATTCGCTCCCCTCTTCTTCCTCTCCGCCCCTGCATTTCTCTAGGGTTCTTTGTCTCTGTCGTTACGTGCCGGCTGGTTTTCATCGATCGACATCAGGATTCTGTTGGATCTGTGTTTTTTTTTACCGTCTTCATGGTCGTCCCCACTCACCATGTGGAGTGGATACGACGCCAGCAAAGCCAATGGACAGGTTGTAGTGCTCTGTGAGTGGCTTCTATTGACCGAGGTGCTTTCTATAAACAAACCTAAAAATTATCTCTCCGTGTTGGCCATACTTGGTTATCGGACTCCAGTACCATCGATTTTGAGATCTCTACCTCTCTCTCTTCAGTCGGTGTAATTTTCTCATTTTCCGTCGATATCTTTATCATAACATCTCTTATTTCCTGTGACATTCGTTCACTCTGTGGGTGTTTTTTGAAATGATTTTATGCTGGTAATTATAGTTTTTCGCTCTTTCTTTGAAACGAAATATTTCTGTAGTTTTGGATTTTTTTTTTCTGGGACGAGAAGTCATGGTGGATTTTGGTCGTGTTATTTTTAACTGATTTGATATACTCCTTTGCCTTCATATTTTGTGTCGCCGATTTTGCTATTTCCTCCTCTTGGGCCTTTTTTTTTTGTAGTTTCTAATCCTTTTTTGGACTTTCTGGTCATTGTCATCCATTTAAAATCTGCTGCATATTTTTCCTCAGAGGTCATACCCTGAAACTGATCTCAGGCACTTTTTTTTTCTTGTAACACTTAGAAAGTTGACTGCAAGATGTCTAAATCTGGAGCTTTGAATCTCGCTTCGGGAGTTGGCGGCAAGATCAACAAGGAAGATGTTCAATCTGCTGTTGAAGAGTATATTTTTCTATTCATCTCATGTCTTACGATTAGGATCAGTTCTTTCTAAATTTTAAGGCACAATAGTGAGCATGTTTGAGTAACTAGTAAATGGGGTTTTTAATCTCAACCTTAAAACACAAAATGTAGATCATTTCTCAATGCATGTGTTGGTTTCCTCTTCTGCATGATTGATCAAATTACCAAATGCATTATTCATGCGATGCCTTCTTAGGTGGATGATAACTGCGACACTACATGAGTAGGACTTTATGATTTAACCCTTTAATTGCTGATTGATTTAGAGGTGTCAATGGGTTGTGCCTAACTCAAACTACTCAGCCTAGTTGGCCCGTTTAGATGTCAAGCTAAGCCAGCATGTCTCGGGCCTACTGAACTGGAAAATAATAAAATAATAATAATTTGAATAATATAAAAACACAAGAGTACTTTAAAAACAGAAGAATCAGAAAAGTAGAAAAATACAAAATTAAACCTGTGAATAATTATAAGGAAACTTAAAAAAAAATAATATTTTTTTGGGATCATTTTGGTAATTTTAGACTAAGTTGACCAAAATTCAAACTAACTGCTTTATTCAAAATAAGAGACATTTTGATATTTTTCACTTCTTGACCATTGAAATCGCCCCTATCCTCTTTTGTCAACACGCAGGTTGTGCTGGCCCATCCGCCACCGCCTAGCCCGCATCGGGTCGGAATTGTGCTAGGCTACCCCCCACCTGACCCATTTTAGGCCATTGGGATCTTCTATGATTTCTTTTAGATCAGTATCTTATATTTCCTCTTCTATATATTTGAATTTCTCTCTAGCCTAATCCTTACTTGTTTGTGACCATCAGAATATTACTAGAAATATCACATGCACCATTAATTTAGCAGCCGAACTCATAGTTGACCATTTTCGGCCAGTAAGGATCAAATAGTTACAATCTTGCTCCCACTTTGATTAATCCCAATGAATACAACTGCTACACCTTAACCTACTTGTTTTGCCCCTTTCTATTCTTTGTTATCCATATGATTCTAATAACTTAGTCTTGCCTCGATGAACCTATGCAGTCTCCTCTTTCACCATGGGAGGATATAATGGGAATTTGCTTTTCTTATCATCTATTTCCTGTTCAAATATCCATTTTATAGAATTACAATTATCTTGAAGTTTGGACATAATTTCATCATATAGTTGTGAAAAGCAACATACACCAACTCTCTAGTTGACTTTCTAGGTGTTGGTAGATTGACTAGGCAACATCTCAAAATTATTATACATGGCCTTTGCAATTCTTGCCCGTTGTGGCTAAAATTACTATTTGAATTGAAGTACATTTGGAACTTCTTTCATTTTACTAGAAGTGCATTGTCGCAATGTCTCATTCTATGTTATAAGCAAGACATTTGTGATTCTTTGATCTTTTGCATTGCCAGCAGTTATCAAGTGTGAGTTGTACATGAGTTTATCTAACATGCGGTGTTAGGATTAAGATGGAGTCAGATAAAAATCTGCTATAGTGAGCATTCAGGTGAATCTCTGATCTGGTAGATATACTGGCTAAATCAACGAAAAAGTGGGCCATAAATCTTCAGATCATAGCATTTATGTAGGTGTTAGACGATCAAATAAGTGTTATGTATGAATCTTGAGTTTTTTAGCAGCCAAGATTGAATTATCTTGTAGTGCCCTTGCCATTAGGTTTTTGAGAACATAGTTGACACCCACTCTCTTGATCAGTAACTAAATTTTTTATGTGAATTACCTGGTTTTCGATTTATCTAGTAACAAAAGAACTATTATGATTGTCCTTGTTATTTTTGTGTGGTTCTTTCCACTATATGTTTATTCAATACATAAATTAGACATCAATCAAAGTCTCCATACAGATTTTTTATCAAGAAAATAGAAATCCTTTTTTTCTCAGTATAGTTAAAATTCTTCAATCTCCATATGGCCAAAACTGAAAATCCATTTGGTATATATGCGTATATATAAATGTTTTCTGGTTGTTGCATTAGGTATGAAAAATACCATACCTCTTACGGAGGGGATGAAGAATCAAGAAAAGCAAACTACTCTGATATGGTAGGCTTCATATATCAGTATCACCTTTTTCGTTACTTACAATTTACAAATTTTGAAAGTTGAGTGGTCCATTGTTTGATTATTTTGTTTTCAATATGAATTTGGTTCTTGATTTAGGGTTACCCATGCGTGTATGCTCTATTCATTTATGTGGTTATCAAGTTCCATATATTTGTTGGTTTAACATATTCAAACTTCACAATTCCAATATATACTTTTATCACATGTTATCAAATGAATGATAGCATTGCATTTTCTTTTATGCATCTCAGGTGAACAAGTATTATGATCTTGCCACTAGCTTCTATGAATTTGGTTGGGGAGAATCATTCCACTTTGCTCATAGGTAGGCAGTAGCAATTTATTGTTAACCATAGCCCCTGAAATTATCTGAATTGAAGAAGCATCATTAAACTTCCGAACAATCCTTATTTTTTATGCTTTCTAATGTCTAAGTTTAATATATGCAGATGGAAAGAAGAGTCCTTGCGTGAAAGCATTAAGAGGCATGAACACTTCCTTGCACTGCAGTTGGGGTTGAAACCTGGGATGAAGGTATTAGTCTCTTTTCTTTTAATGTCATTCATGAATTGATTGAATATTCTCTGATGCTTACAACTTTATTTGTTGGTTTCATTTTGATTTAGGTCCTGGATGTAGGTTGCGGAATAGGTGGGCCTCTCCGTGAGATTGCTAGATTTAGGTATAGATTTACTTGAAAATGAGGGACAAATCTGCTGAAATTTTTCTTACTAAAACTGATGAAATTTAATAATCTTTAGTTTATCTTTCCCGTAGCTATTGGTAAGAGTTGGCCTTAAAAGCTTAAAATGACCTTCATATAGTTGTATAGTGTTCTATAAGTAATTGTGGCCATGAGTTGATATTGTTGGCACAACATTTGCAGAAGTAGTTTGATGGGACTTTAATGACACACTGCATGTGAATTTTGCAGCTTGACATCCATTACAGGGTTAAACAACAACGAGTATCAGATTTCTAGAGGATCGGTAGGTGGACATTGTCTGACCATGATTTGTGCACATGAATGAAATTTGTATAAGTCTTTTAGTTTGCATTCACATGATCGATTTTCCTAATAATATCATCCTACAGGAGCTCAACCGCATAGCAGGGTTAGACAAATCATGTGATTTTGTTAAGGTTTGTTCTCTATCCTGTAGTTATGTATTTTGGCATTTCAGATATATGTTTGGTTCTTTTTACTTCACAAAATGCATTTTGATCATATGATTCTTATAGGAGTGCTGATGGAGATTTTTGCTATCCTCCAAAATTC
>NW_027431561.1:0-5260 GCF_044706935.1 Curcuma longa
TGAGTCAGCTTTGACTCTGCCATGGTTTATCCTTCTCTAGGCCCTTGGAAGCTGAGATGTTTCCTTATCACTCCTGGCTCACCACCTCATCCGCCTTACTAGCCCGATCGGCTCACATCCGAGCGCCTAGAACCCGAAGTTCCGGTCCCTTAATTTTCTACATAACAGAGTTAGTATAAAATAAATTTTACAAGAAATTAAAGTTGGACAGTTTTCCAATTGTCTGATCTTGACTTTTAAGTTTCTAGTGAAACCATAGGTCAGACTGACGCCTATTGTTCCCTTGAAGGGAACGCGTCCTCATCTACTCCTCTAAGGAGAGATTACCTTTGCCAACATCCATCCTAGACTTGGTTGAACGTTTGGTCAAGCATTTGATCCTCGACCCCCATGATTTTCCTCCGATGTCTGGTCCTCATTGACCCATGGCTCCGCTAGACATCCGGTCCACTGACCCGCCTAGACTTCCTGCTTGGTGCTTTAATCTATCAAGTCGTCCTGTCCAGTCCTCCTGACTAGGACTTCTTTGTCCAGTCCTACAGGCTAGGACTTCCTTGCTCAGCCTTAACTAGGACTTTTCTATGCTTCCTGCACACTCAACTTTAGCTCATTAGTACACATCACAATCTTAACTTGAACTTTTTATCATGATCAAAATATCGATTCGATTATCTGGTACTCCCTGAACCAATAATCTCCTCTTTTTGATGATGACAACCTGGTTTAAAGTTAAGTAAAAAACTTTTACTTAAAAAAAGTCATTTCAAAAATATCTTAAGTAACGTAAATCAGTCCCTTCCCTGAAATTAAGGTTTACTTAAAAAATATTTTATAAAAAACTTTTTCATCTTTTTTCCTCCTGAATTGTTTTTTATTTTTATTATCTTCAATTTTGAAAAACTACTCAAGTGATACTTTATGTTTAAAATAGTTAAATTCTGAAAATACTGTATGAAAAGTTGTTTTTAAAAAATTTTTGCTTTTAAAATACTTTTCTTTTTATCAAGCAATTTTAAGAACTTAAAAAATATGACTGGAAAAAAGGTTTTGATGTCTACATTTATATATATATAAGTAAAATTAGACATCTATGAATTCATCCTTATTCACATGTCTAACTTGTTGTTACTAGCTAACTATAAGAAAATAACAGTTTTCACTAAGTTAGTCAAGTTAATTGTATGTTTCCAACTAGTCTTTTACTATCAAGGAATACTTAGCTTGATTAATGTATATATGTATTTTTAGTCCAGATTTATTTTAATGCACTGATATAAGTATCTAAAATTCAGACTTTTACCCTATACTTCTTACACCATTCTAAATTTCATAGCAAATTAGTCCATTCTAAATTTCAGACTTTTACCCTATGCTTCTTACACCATTCTAATGTGTTTTGTTAAATGCGAGTAATGTAAATCTATAGGAGTATGCTTTCTATAGGAAATGTCTAGGCTAAGTCCAGATTTTCATTAATTTTGAAATCATAACTTTTTAAAATATAATTTTCTAAAAATAAATTTTTCAAAAAAGCATATGTAAACATTTATTTTGAAAAAATAAGTTTGAAAAACTTTTGAGAAAATATGGTAGTAGAAATGAATTGTCACGCCCCAAGAGACTACCGACCCGGAAAAATTCGGACAGCACCTCCCCTTATGACAATTCAAAAATTCCTGTAGAATTGATAAAGGTCCACACGACCGCTATCTAAACCAACACACATACACATATGCATTAACCACAGTGGAAACTATCCCAACAAAACGGACATAATATCCAAAACACAATAATGTGTATACTAATACAACTTTTCTGATAGAAAGAAAGTAAACTACCACAGAATTAGAATGCGGAATACCAAATCCATTTCAAGGTCAAAAACAAGGTTTATCATATAAACTGTAAACTGATACGAACGAAATGCTCAGAAGCAACATTAACTCTTCCTACTGTGAGATGACATATATTGGCAGATCTCCACTAGCATCAGTTGTAATCTCATAGCTAGTACCTGGGGAGACAGAAAATCTTATGGTCTGGGTGATGAGTACAAACTCAGTGGATAATTAGATAAATAGTGCATGCTAAAAAGTATATATGTGAGAGTAAAGGATATACAAATGAACAACAGTAATTAATAGGTGATCAGAACCAACAGTGAACTACAAATAAAGGAATTTCTGTAATAATCCTACTAGTAGCATATGGTCTATAATGGATCTCATAAATACAGTAATTAGTATGAATGACAATGTCATAAGGATGCATCAACCAAGTAACAACCAAATATACATCTTACATCCAAATGTAGTATATATGGTCCAGTAGCATATATATATATATATATATATATATATATATATATATATATATAGATTTGATATACTGCGCGACGAAAAAAATGCGACCCCGTGCGCGATCGATCCACGCCGTCCACGCCCGATCGCGATCAACCGCAGCCGTCCAAAAATCGTGATTGCACAGTGTTTCTCCTCGGACGTTCGTCGCTTCTCGGCGTCCGTTCATCGCCGTCCGACCACCGATTGCCGCCGGACCGGACCCATTGGAACCGCAACTCACCGGCGGTCTGGTGGGTGCCGAAGTGCGGCCCCGATTCGGCCGGAATCCGGCTTCGATTCGGCCGGAATCCGGCCGAAATCTGCCACCAGCGCGTCTGCTGTGTTTCGGCCGGAATTTCGGCTGGATTCCGGCCCAATCCGGCCGGAATCTGGTGCCGATGTGTGCGCCGTTGAGTTGCGCTTCCAACGAGCCCGGGATGGTGGTCGGCGGTGATCGGACGGCGAAGAACGGCGGCGATGAACGCGGGGAGGTCGGGCGGTCGCGTACGAGAGTCGGGTTTTTTCGTCGCGCGGGATATCAGACCTGTATATATATATATATATATATATATATATATATTTATATATATATATATTTATATATATATATATATATATATATATAAAACAAGCATACAATACAACATATGCATGATGCAACTGCCCATACTTGCCCTAGTACTCACGTGTATACGCTGGGGGTGTCCGACATCACACTGCCATAAATCTAGCATCACATAAAGTAACCTGGTGATAAATCGATAAGTAGCCATGTATAGCTATGTCAGGCCCCGGGAAGATCGTCCGAAAAATTCGGCAACATCTCCCCAGTAACCATGACAATTCCCCTGAATACATGCATAGATACTCAGCCATAGGCGGCTGGAATAAGAACAAGCTACAAACAAATATGAAATAAGGCCTACATGGCCACACAACACTATCACATGCATATAATCAAAATACTACAGCAAGTCCATGCAAAATATCAAAACATCGCACAAAACACCACAAATCCATGAAAACCACAAATACCAATCCAACACAACTACTGAAAATATAATAAATCCACACCACAACTACAGTCCTCGAAATACAAGACATAACTGAAAGAAAACAACTATACCAACCACCGACAATGTTGGGTTTTCCGAGCCGCAAAAATCGCTTTTTGCGTTGCGGAAACCTCGGAACTCCCGTGCCATTGGATCCGTGCGAAGATAAAAACATAAAATGCTCATGTACATGTTTAAAACCTAGATCTACTCTAGATCTACGAGATTAGGAAGTTACCCTCGGTGCGTGCCCTTCGTGTATCCCGCTCGTCCACGATGGAGTCGGATCTCAAGAGCTACATGTGTAGTCTCCTCTATGGTATCCACTCGGACAATTTGGGTGGAAAAACCAAAACTCAAGGTGTGCTAGCACCCAAGGGAGTTTTGGCCAACAAGAGGAGAGGGAGAAGGAGAGAAGAAACCAAGAAGAAGGAGAGGAAATGCTCTCAACGTTGGAATGAGAAAAAGAATAAAAACTTCACTTTTTCATCCTCTTTTTCCCTTCACGTTAAACATCAAAAACCACACTTTCTCTCCTTTTTGTGGCACACCATTCAAGGTGAATAAATCCCATTTAAAGCCATTAAACCCCATGAGTTACAAACCACACTTGTAACCTCCCATGAGGTGGCACCTTGATGATGTGGAGGCTCACCATTGGCCATCACTTATGCCACCTCATTTCAAGGTCAAATGGTCAAGTCAATAATTGACCATGAGGTGGCATGAGTCATAAAAGTCAACATAAATGATGACATGACAAAAAGTCAAGTCAATATTTATGATGACATGACACAAAGTCAAGTCAAACTTGACTCCCAAAATTTCTCCTTCTCAAGTCAAGTCAAACTTGACTTCTAATCTCCCAAAATTGATCAAATCAACTCCACTAGTCTAGTTTGGATTACACCTAACCCAACTTGATTCATCACATGAATCTCATCCTCTTGGTTCATCATATGAACCTAATTTCCACCTAATTGTCCTTTGAGTGTGACCCTATAGGTTCTTGTAACGTTGGCAATGCCCTAAACTCATTTAGGTACATAAGTAGTGAGCGGTATCTAGCAACACATCACTACTACCCAAGCTACAAGAATGTTGAGATCCAACATCACCTTGTGACTATTAATTGTGACTCTCACAATATGTGACCATGTCCTTCTATCCTTGATATCAAGATTGATTAAACCGAGGCATAGACCGTATCATCCTCTAATCAATCTATGTCTTGAACTCCAAGTAGACTCACTCAATCAAACGAGCTCAACATCTCATGTTGACTCATTTGGGCATGGCCATGCACTTTAGTGGTCTCACTCTATCAAGAACTAAGATATCACTCCCGTCATATAGGATAAAGAAAGTGAAAGAACAAAGGATTCAATCACTAGGCAGCTGTACAAACAAATATGACATTGCCATACAAAATAACAGATCATTGATCCGATCTCCTAAATCCGTCAAGTTTCAAATCTCCTTGTCATAGATTTCGCATTGGACCACTTCGAGCGGCAGTCCTGAATTTGGAAGTTGAGTCAAGAAAATTATGTTATTGAGGCAGAACATTCAACATAGTATATTTTATACTTTACAGTGTGAATAATGTTTAAGGTGTTGAGAATTTCCTGAGATCAAGAAGCTAAGTCATTGCTTGCATTGTGGAACGCGATAAAGAAAAAACTGGATTCACATAATGTATCAGGGAGCAGTTCCTGAGGGTCCCCACATGGCTCTATATAAACCATGGCTCTGGTACCAATTGTTAGTACAGATGGAATCAGAATATCTCTACAATGGTATGATATTGTCCACTTTGGACCTGGAGATATTATGATTCCATCTGTACTAACAACAAGATCA